>NW_007535049.1:0-207 GCF_000475195.1 Diaphorina citri
CACCTCAGTAGAACAGAGAAACCATCCCTCTTTATAAACTCTTTGAGACACTCTTCATTGTCTCGAACTAAACATGACACAGCATACAGACTTTTCACTTGTACAGTAGTGTTTGAGTCATGCTCAATTGATGTTAGGAGCAAATTGAGGAAGTCTGTCTGAATGATGAAATTCTGGCTAAATGGATTATTCTGGACAATATCAGCA
>NW_007535050.1:0-207 GCF_000475195.1 Diaphorina citri
AATAACTTTTCGTAGAACCAGAGGTAGGTATAAGGGTTTAATATCTTACAACCTAAGGTCTTCTTGTGATGGGGATTTCACCCACTACAGTCAAACCTCTCTAAGTGGAAAACCTGGATAACTGGGAAAAAAAAAAAAAAAATATGGCCCCTTCATTTTTTACTCAAAAACCTGTTTAAGTGGGAAAATCAAGCCGCTATAAGTAGG
>NW_007535051.1:0-207 GCF_000475195.1 Diaphorina citri
TCCAGCCTATGTTAACTCGAAATATGCATAAGATGCATAACAGGTACCAGTTAAGATTGCTGCCCGAAATCCTCTTTTTCTGTACTTTTTCCGCTTGAAGAAATCAGAAGAAATATCGTCCGGACCCATGAAAATCAACTGCAAAAACTACACGGTGTGAGGCGTGTGGTTCAAGTGTTTACGCGGACCTGAAACGTGCCTTTAAAT
>NW_007535052.1:0-207 GCF_000475195.1 Diaphorina citri
AGCTTGGCCTTCTTATCGGCCGCCGCTTTCTGACGCTCATCTGAGGGGAATAGAATAGAATATGGTAAAGTTATGAAAGAGGTAACTACAAAACTTGTTACCTTTATATGATACAATGGACTTTTTTTTCTGTCACTATCAGCAACAACAACACCTACACTCAGTTTCCCTTGAAAATGTCTATGAAATAGACGAAACTCCGAGTCG
>NW_007535053.1:0-207 GCF_000475195.1 Diaphorina citri
TGCTAAGACGAATGAAGAAAGGGAGGGAACTCATGAACATCATCAAAGTAAGAAAACTCCAATACCTGGGTCACATCATGCGGAATGACAACAAATACACCCTACTACAACTAATCATCCAGGGGAAAATTGAAGGAAAACGAGGACGCGGCAGGCGCAGAATCTCCTGGCTGCACAATTTGAGAAAATGGACCGGAAAAACATCCA
>NW_007535054.1:0-207 GCF_000475195.1 Diaphorina citri
CCGGCGCCGGTCCCTATTTCTACTCCAGAGGAAACTCTCCTTCCGGACCTTGACGACTCCATGGGTGAAGGTGATGACGTCGAATCACACGTAGCCCAGGCTTCGACTCCCGATGATGTCCAAAGTGTACCCTCATGTGATGTCCAGAATGTCTTCTTACCAAAGTTTGCACTGCAGCGATCATCCTCATCCCCATCGCTCTCAGAA
>NW_007535055.1:0-207 GCF_000475195.1 Diaphorina citri
AAACGTGAGACTAGGAGTGCGAAGAAATGGGGAATAATTCGATTTAAAACAAATTTGGACGGAAAAATA
Source organism: Diaphorina citri (assembly GCF_000475195.1). Taxonomy (NCBI): domain Eukaryota; kingdom Metazoa; phylum Arthropoda; class Insecta; order Hemiptera; family Psyllidae; genus Diaphorina; species Diaphorina citri. Next base: position 70 of record NW_007535055.1, read on the forward strand.
ATTAAATTTTGAAGCAGAGTCCCTTCCCTACTACCTAATAGTTCCAAATTTGAAGGGTTAGGTTAGAGCATCATAAATAGGTAGGTACACTTGATAAATAAACCTCTCTCTAAACAGTCTAAAATTCTAAATAAAGGG
>NW_007535056.1:0-207 GCF_000475195.1 Diaphorina citri
ACACAATACGTAACTCGAGTGGAGTATTGAATCTACCCATAGTAAGACTAAATAAGCACGTGCAAACTCGTGTGTACTCATATGACAAAACACAGTTCGCAAGTTGTAAATCAGAATCGCCTGCGGCAGAAGTGGATGGCATATTAATAAAAGATATTTCACAGCGCTATAAAGCTCGATACTTGGCGAGAAGTACAAGAAATCTGT
>NW_007535057.1:0-207 GCF_000475195.1 Diaphorina citri
TTTCGGAAACAGAACCGATGCCGATGGCGTGCCATCTTGGACTGGTTTATTTTTAGTTTAGGATAACGCCAAAAGAAGAGAAACGAGGGGAAATTCCGAAAGGAAAATACGACTATTCTAGTCTAGAACGACTGGAAAGAGTTCTACATAGTCTATTGCGACTCTTCTGAGCTGACAGATTGTCTAGACTTTTTTGAAAATAGCTAA
>NW_007535058.1:0-207 GCF_000475195.1 Diaphorina citri
GCTCGGAATTAGAGCACAACACCAGCGTGGACACATGATTACACAAGGCTCGCTCTACTTCTTCCTCTTCTACAATACGAGCCGCGGTCTCCAGCTCTTCCAGATCGAAGCCCAGGTCTGACTTGGAAGTTGTCACCTGGGAGGAAAATGAATAGAATAAAAGGAAGTGGACTAAAGTGAAAGAATAAAGTTATGAAATAGGTTCCG
>NW_007535059.1:0-207 GCF_000475195.1 Diaphorina citri
TTGGACCATCATCATCTTCATTCTCAGGCAATGTTTTTCCACGTTTGTGGGGCCTTTCCTTTTTGCCTGTTTTTGGATCTATTGGAACATCAACCTTTTCATCTTCAGGCAATGTTGTACCAGGTTTGTTTCGTCTTTCCTTTTTGCCTGTTTTTGGATCTATTGGACCATCATCATCTTCATCTTCAGGCGATGTTGTGGCATGTT
>NW_007535060.1:0-207 GCF_000475195.1 Diaphorina citri
GGACTCTCACTTTTGTATGATCTCACAATTTCAACTTGAGATAAAATCTTGCCATAATAGCTTCTTTAACCGTGACAGAAATTAGCCCCCTCCACATTTCAGTGATCATTTTGTAAACCATTCCAACCGTGCTGGAAACTTCACATCATACCCCGAGAGTGACAAGTTACATAACTTTGGAGATTGGAATTATCATCAGTGCAGGAG
>NW_007535061.1:0-207 GCF_000475195.1 Diaphorina citri
CCACTGTAGCTTCTAATACACAACACCGTCTTAATAAGGCAGAAAAAGCAGATTATCTGAACACAAAAGAAGAAAGCCCCCCTCCATCATAAAAATACGAATGAAAAATGTGAGAAGTGAAAAAGGAAGAGACTCGAGTCTAAATCCTGTAATACCACGAAACGGATGGAAAAACGTCTTAAGAGAGTATTAAGAGACCTTAAGCTA
>NW_007535062.1:0-207 GCF_000475195.1 Diaphorina citri
AAAAATGCCCCGGGGTTAGCACATCGACCCCATCATCCGGGGATGAACTCAGTTCACACAGTGGGCGTGAATTGCAAATTGCCTCTATTCTGACAAGGGTTAGATTCATCTCATCAAATGAGAGTACCTGGTTGGACATAACTACCTTCAAATGAGCTTTTACAGATTTCACCCCTGCTTCTGCAAGACCGTTGAAGTTGGGTCCTA
>NW_007535063.1:0-207 GCF_000475195.1 Diaphorina citri
AGATCCTTATGGTTCAGTGTTTTACCTGTAATTAAATGTAAAGCAAAGAAAGAGTTGGTTTAATTGATAAGATAATTAACTAAAGCTGTAATTAAGTCTTTCAAATAATAGACAGGTGTATTTCTTACTAAAAAAAATCTTGAAAATTCTCTTGTTGAAGAAGATGTTACAGATTTTGCAGACAATGTATGTGTTGAAATAATTATT
>NW_007535064.1:0-207 GCF_000475195.1 Diaphorina citri
ATCAGGTCAGTCTACCAGGTATACCTGATAGAGTGTGCTCATCAGGTAGACCTGACAGGCAGACCTCCTCAGGTCTACCTGATAGTGTGTGTACTCATCAGGTAGGCCTGGCAGGTGTACCTGTCAGTTCTACTTGATAGTGAGAGGCTGGCCAAAAGATTTGACAGGTGAATGGGATAATTGCCATGTATGTTACTTGTACTTGAG
>NW_007535065.1:0-207 GCF_000475195.1 Diaphorina citri
CATTCATTTTCATTTTAAGTAAGTATACTAGTATATTGCTTGTGTTCAGTATTAATTTGTTTTATTATTATTATTATTATTTTCTCAATAGTTTGCCCATTTTTAGTACCTATTGATTTTTTCATGTTAATTGTAATTTATTTTTGGCCAACCACAAAACCAATTGTAACAATTATTATTACAAATAAAGTATATATCTATCTATCT
>NW_007535066.1:0-207 GCF_000475195.1 Diaphorina citri
CCTCACATTCTGATGAGCTAGGCGTTCATGCCATACTTTCAAAGAGGTTGACACAAAACATTTCACTGGTTGATCATTGTGAAACATCATTTTGAATAAATCACCTTCTCTCTGGGCAATGGCAACAGTATCCTTGCCATCACTTGACTTGAATACTGACTTGTTTGCATCAGCTGACAGGACATAACCTTTATCAAGAATTTGGGT
>NW_007535067.1:0-207 GCF_000475195.1 Diaphorina citri
TAGGCCGTATCTAAGGTTCAAGGATTAGGGTTTATACTTGAGTGATAGGAAGTGAAGAAAGAAAAAAACTTCTCACTATGTAAACTGTTCAGAAACCTGAAAGTTGTCGGAAAATATTCTCGTATATTTTATTATCTACAATTCTACAGTACCTATTATACTGGATTTTTGCATTAAACCATATCTTTAATATATGTATAAAAAATG
>NW_007535068.1:0-207 GCF_000475195.1 Diaphorina citri
TCAACACTTATCCGTCACCTTACGTCTAGCTTGTTCCATACGACTTTACATTGGAATCGAACCCGTGACCTCGGGCTTATAGCGCTAACAAGGCAGACAAGCTACCCTCCAAGCTTAGCGACAATAGCGACCTATTTTGTACCAAATACACGAGACCTTGTTTAGACTGCGGGAGTAAAGGGACTTTTCAGTCTCATTCTGGCAGTA
>NW_007535069.1:0-207 GCF_000475195.1 Diaphorina citri
ACTCTTTTCCTAGGTATATTCAACTCCTTACCTGAAAGCACAGAGAAAATGAAAATTTAAAATTAGATGAGGCTTCGACAGTATTATTTAAACATACAAGAAAGGCATACCCTCTTAAGAGAGATAGAAATGTAAAGCCCACTAAATAATGTATGAATCTTATTTTCTAGAAATCGGACTAGAAGTAAGGACACCCATTCTTTTGTC
>NW_007535070.1:0-207 GCF_000475195.1 Diaphorina citri
CGGCTGGCTTTCTCCTATCCTGTCTTCCTTCTCTCTTCGATTTCGGGACGATAAGACCCTAGCAGTTACAGTTCCGTCTGTCAAACCTCTTAAAAAAAAGGAAAGTATTCTTTAAAAAAAAAGAGAGAGAGAGAGAAACAAAGAAAGAAAGGGAAAAGGAGAAGAAGGAAAAAAGAAAAGTTGCCAGAAGACGAAGGGTTTTGCTCT
>NW_007535071.1:0-207 GCF_000475195.1 Diaphorina citri
TTCAATCATAAAACTGAGATAATCTGAAACAATCAAACACAGTTTCATTCATAGTTAGCGTATAAAGTCATACAACTTGAGATAGTATTATAAATTGATCCACAAGATGGAGATTTCAAAAAGCATTTATCTCGCGGTTCAAGTTGTATTAAGCCTAGTACCCACCGGCAACATTTTCATCAGAAACATTGTTTCTCAACAACCCAG
>NW_007535072.1:0-207 GCF_000475195.1 Diaphorina citri
AAGAGCGAGAAGAATTTCTTGTTTAAATTTTTTTCATGGTTGGTTACGTCCCACGCAATGTTGCCAAGCGTAGGGCGCATTTCTAAATTTAAATCTCATTATTTTTCCCGCGCATACTTTGATGACGAATTTCTTAAAGAAATACTTTAAAAAGAAAATTATTTTTGAATTATTTATTATTTTTGACGATCTTTACGAAAAAAATAC
>NW_007535073.1:0-207 GCF_000475195.1 Diaphorina citri
GGATTATCACACCTAAGCCGTTAAACCAGCAACAATATTTAATCTTGATTTTGTCTTTTCAGAACCTCAAAGGAGGATTGGAAGAAGAAGTATGGCCCTAAATAGTACAAGAAATAATAACACCAACATTACGCTCAATGGTACTCTGAATTCTACGGCCAAGTACACCTCGGAATTCTCAAGCAAAGTCCCCTATGTAAGTAAATA
>NW_007535074.1:0-207 GCF_000475195.1 Diaphorina citri
CTACTCCGAGTTTGTTGAGATCATTTTTCACAGTATCCATCCATCTGCACTTGGGTTTTTGTCGTTCTCTTTTTCCTTGAGTTAGCTCGGCGAATGCGATTTGCATGGGTGTACGGTTTGGCTCCATGCGACTTACGTGCCCCGCCCATCGAAGTCTACGAATTCTGATTATATTATCGATCGACATAACTTGGGCTTTTTTCAATA
>NW_007535075.1:0-207 GCF_000475195.1 Diaphorina citri
CGAGATAAATCTATACTATCGAATCAGTGTGTCCCCTTTGTAACCGGGCACTAACTTTATAACTTGGCACTTCACTTTAAATTTTAATTTAACACTAAAAAGTCCTTTTAAGCCATAATTTTGCAACACTTTTACGTCACATCTCGGGCAAATGTAACTCAGCCTTGATATATCATTTGACGATTTTTCATAGTATAGTTTGAACGC
>NW_007535076.1:0-207 GCF_000475195.1 Diaphorina citri
TTTCTCCGGATCATTGAGATAATTCAATTATCTTTCATCGTAGAATCAGGCGATTACGTCATCGACAATGTTTATCCTGTGTCTGGTCTCTTGGTTCCAATTTAAATCAACAAGGAATATCCTTTCTTCGAGACACTTACACTCGTATTTATGAACAAGAATGATCGTTCTTAGATCAGTCTCAAGTCAAAATTGACCAATCAAATG
>NW_007535077.1:0-207 GCF_000475195.1 Diaphorina citri
AACAAGGGAGCGCGAAGCGCGACCCCATGCACAACCCCGCGAAGCCCCGGGGAGCGCGCAGCGCGACCGTAAACAAGGAAGCGCGACCCTATGCAAAACACCGCGAAGCCCCTGGGAGCGCGCAGCGCTACCGTATACGCAACCCCGCGTAGCGAACACGCGAAGCCCCCGGGGGGTGGAGGGGGGCGAAGCCCCCCTCCCGAGCAC
>NW_007535078.1:0-207 GCF_000475195.1 Diaphorina citri
TAACACTAATCACTGCTCTAATTGTGAAAACTCCTTTTTGCGTTTAACCTAACCCTATAATAACACTGGTCACTGCTCTAATTGTGAAAACTCCTTTTTGCGTTTAACCTAACCCTATGATAACACTGGTCACTGCTCTAATTGTGAAAACTCCTTTTTGCGTTTAACCTAACCCTATAATAACACTGGTCACTGCTTGTTTGTGCC
>NW_007535079.1:0-207 GCF_000475195.1 Diaphorina citri
CTATAGAAGAAGTTACAGTTCCCTCTGTCAAACCTCTTTTTTATAAAAAAGTAAAAAAAGAAATGTAGGTGGTAGAGACTAGAGAATTCCACTTCCACAGGTAGGTATTTTGTTGTTGATTAGAAAATTGAAAATTTTAAACTGAAACAGTGTTGCCAACGTAGCTCCGAGCGAAAGTCGTAGGTACTGCGCACATGAAATTACCGT
>NW_007535080.1:0-207 GCF_000475195.1 Diaphorina citri
TAGCTTTACACCTGCCTTTGACGGAGGTTCTAATTCCTTATCTGTTTGTTTACAGAATTTTAAATTAGAAAGTTCAATCTGTCGGTAGATTGTGTAAAATAGAAACTATACATATATACATTCAACTCGGAACTGCAAACCGTCTCATTAGAATCATTAGATGGACATAAAGAAGAGAATACAATATCGACTTGTAGTTTTGTATTA
>NW_007535081.1:0-207 GCF_000475195.1 Diaphorina citri
TAGAAGGAGCATTACCAGAGGGAAGCAGCAAAGATGGTGTAGATATTTCTGAGAAGGCAGATGAATTGGAAGTAAGTTGAATAAAAACTATCAAGTACAAGATTTTTCCATCAGTACCTATCTATGTACTGATATAATAAGAAAGCATTATGATTCTAAACAAGCACAAAAGTTGAACATTCTTGATTTGCCTTGTTTAAACTTACA
>NW_007535082.1:0-207 GCF_000475195.1 Diaphorina citri
TATTTTGGCGTAACCTAAGCTGACAAATGAATAACAATAAATGGAATAGAATATACCTTGTTTATCCTGCCAGAATGAGACTGAAAAGTCCCTTTACCCCAGCAGTCTAAATACGAATGTCCATGGCTGCTTTTGAAGGTATTGATTTTGACGTCCATTTCTTTCACAGGCACACTGAATCCGGCCCTGCAAGACAAGTTCGGTCGT
>NW_007535083.1:0-207 GCF_000475195.1 Diaphorina citri
CAAAATATAAAACGTAGGAAAAGTTTTGCTGGCCTCAAACCTTGTTCCCTGTGTATTTCTTATGGGGGGACTAAAAAAACGTCAATATCTCGGGAACGGTTTGGAATTTCGGGATTTTCCGATTTTTCTTAGTACCTACAAAAAATAAGGAATCCAATGGTGAAAACCGCATCTTCCTAGCTCATCTAGAAGTGGGTTAGAATTAGT
>NW_007535084.1:0-207 GCF_000475195.1 Diaphorina citri
AACGAACCTTATCTGTTCATGATGAAGTTCGCCCCAGGCGGAATTCGAATTCGACCTAGCGCTTACAAGGCTAACTAAGCTGACATACGTTTCCCTTCAAGCAAACTAAGCCGACATACGTAGATACTTCGTGAAAAACGCCTATGTGTATTTGAAAATGAAAAAATACTGTCAGTGTTTCGTGTGAATATAAATCTCTTGATGTTC
>NW_007535085.1:0-207 GCF_000475195.1 Diaphorina citri
AAGGCCATTGGACTATACACTAAGATCTAGGTAAACAGGGGACGGCGCGAACGACACAAGAGTGTTAAAGCGCCTAACGGGGGGGGGAAAAAAAAATTCACATTGATTACTTTTTTTCTCAAGCAGACTTGAAATTTCTTCGACTGCACTTTGCAGTTATAGCATTCTACTTAGAGATTCTTTAAATTGACGGCAATTTTATTATTA
>NW_007535086.1:0-207 GCF_000475195.1 Diaphorina citri
TTTAGAGGAAAAGGAAATTTATTAATACAAGTGGTGGATAAATAGCTGGCGCTAGCTCCTGTGTCAATTAAAAATTTCAATTTGTGGAGGATTACGTAGGGTAAGTTTTGTCCGGGTACGTAGGTACTTGTCAGTTCTTGGTATTGTCCGGAGGCTGATCGATAAAATTTGCCTCTTCATCTGAACCATAGTACTCTTGATTTTCTT
>NW_007535087.1:0-207 GCF_000475195.1 Diaphorina citri
CACTATTGTTACTAGTTACAAGTACAGTGCTAGATCATAATACGAGGAACTTGAACTTAAGTATACTCGTAAGTATGAATTTCAGTATGACTTAGATTGTAACTTCTTAGAGTATTGCCCATGCGTGGTTCACTACTGGATATAGAGCGTGCTCTATTAGGGCATTTGAAGTTTCAACTTCTTTCGCTGTCTGCAACTAAATTTGCT
>NW_007535088.1:0-207 GCF_000475195.1 Diaphorina citri
GATGTACAGAAAAGAAAAGAAACAGAACAAAAAACAGAAAATCGAGAAATCACGATTTTTTTTTTGCAACTCCAAAAATTCCAAAAAATAAACAAAAAACCTCCCATTCCGCACTAGGAGGTTAGATTATTGTGGATTGATGTGAGTCACAAAAGTGAAGCCAATCGTTGTGACCTTGTAAAGAATGTTCGGAATGTGACGTCCAAA
>NW_007535089.1:0-207 GCF_000475195.1 Diaphorina citri
TTAATCAACAAAGTGTTTAAATGAGAATATTCAAAGGAATGTGCTGATCTGACTAACCATGAGATTTTCATCTAAGTTTGTATTACGATTTATTTATAATATTATATGGTGATGAGGTGTTCAGCTAGGTATGTTTTTACTTGGGCTGCATTTGGCTTGCGGTATACGTCAGGCTGCAAAAGCCGCCTAAGTGGAAACGCGCCGTGC
>NW_007535090.1:0-207 GCF_000475195.1 Diaphorina citri
TAGCATTATTGCGAACATTTCACAATGGCGTTTGATTCAGTACAGTATTTGGTATCCTTCTTCCTTTCACCAGACGTAGTCGGGCGATAGAATTAGCAAGAAACATGTTTTCTACATAGGAAGACCATACTATGATGGATAATGTTTATGAAATGGATAGCGTACATCGTTCATACAGTGGAAAACATCCAGGTCATTTCTCATTAC
>NW_007535091.1:0-207 GCF_000475195.1 Diaphorina citri
TTTTATGAACTCGAAAATCCGAGCTTTTTATTTATTTTTTAATTGAAAATCAGGCTTTTTCTGTTAATGTTAACAAAATTTTCCGATTTTTTTTTTATTAAAACCCTCACAAAAATTGTGAAGAATAATGCTAATATGAACATATTTTGTCCTTTCAGTTATATAATATGTTACTAAAAGGACAAAAAATCAATAAATAAGCATTTA
>NW_007535092.1:0-207 GCF_000475195.1 Diaphorina citri
TGGTGGAAGAACAATTTCCGCCCGCAATATTGCTCCTCTTGGCAAAAGTTTTGTTAATTTTACAAAGTTTTCTACCCCCCAGTTTTGTTTTTGTCTTGGCTTTGTGCTTTGCGCCCAAAGGTTTTATGATTTACGCGCTTACCATTTTTGCCCATCTTCATTTGAACTCTAATTGAGATCTTGCACAAAACTTGTGGCAAGTTTTTT
>NW_007535093.1:0-207 GCF_000475195.1 Diaphorina citri
TTCCGTGGGAAAAGGGAAATTTTTAGGTCTCACAATAATAGAGGGAGCGGTCCTAATATGGAACCCTGGGGTATTTCGCTAAATACACACTGCACTATAAAAGAACCTTATTGGACTATTTTTCTTGCTTAATTAACTTGGGTTGGGACAATGAGTGCAAAGTCCGTTAGTCAGTGCATCTGAGGGCATAAAAGTTTTGACTTTCAG
>NW_007535094.1:0-207 GCF_000475195.1 Diaphorina citri
AATACATAATTATAGATATAGAGGATGATGTCGGATACTCGAATCCGTGTTCAGCTACAAGGTGAATTCCATGTAAATTGTAGCGTAGGTACTATAGGAATGGATCATCTGCGTGCCAAAAACGGATATTAAAATTCCGGATATACAAAACAACCATTTACTTCAAGATCAATCACATATTTACTTCTACCTTGCTAGAATTGATTC
>NW_007535095.1:0-207 GCF_000475195.1 Diaphorina citri
GTCCATACCAAATTTGGTGCTTTCCTGAATAAATGCAGCTTTTGGCCAAAATTGTGACGTTAGGCCACCCACTATAAAGCCCATTTACTAACTTGCCCAACCGACACTGAAAATGAGCCCTATAATCTTCCTTTTACCTATCGTGAACTTTTGGCGACATTTAAAGGCTGTAGATCCTCGGCTGCCGGGATTGATGACATCCCTTAT
>NW_007535096.1:0-207 GCF_000475195.1 Diaphorina citri
GTGTCATCTCCTACAATTTCTATAGAATGAATGGTACCTAGATTTTATTTAAGGATGTAATTTTCTTAATCACTATAATACCTACTCATATTTAGTTATAACCCCTACACTCACTCTGTCTATTTCTCCCAAATATAGGTAGAACTAAACTTCCAAATCCCCAAAGGTGAAAAGGGCACATCCACTGATTTTCCAAATATGGAAGGG
>NW_007535097.1:0-207 GCF_000475195.1 Diaphorina citri
GTTTTCAACTTTTCACGGATAGTCTTCCCGCCCGGGGGTAGCTTGTCACCGAATGAAGGGTAAAACCCTTAACAGTTATACAGTGAAGCAAACCTCTAAAATTAATATGTTCTAGTGCAGCTTCATTGGTAAATCTAATAAGAGCAGAAAGAATTTTGATATTCTTTTGAAAAAATCAAGGTGATTTTTTCCAGTAAGAAATTAAAA
>NW_007535098.1:0-207 GCF_000475195.1 Diaphorina citri
TTATTTTTACCTATGGGTTTTATGGAATAACAAAACGAGAATTTGAAACTTTGAGATTTTTTTATATTCAAGTAAGTATAGGTTACCTATTTATAGGTTTTAAGTTTTATCAAATAACAAAATTGAAGATTTGTAGCGAGGGCTTCGGCTGAGTTTCCTCGCTACGCGAAAGGGTGTAAATTTGAAAGTTTTAAGACGAAACGAAAG
>NW_007535099.1:0-207 GCF_000475195.1 Diaphorina citri
GCTAACGACGAAAGGTGAAAAGGTCGAAAATTTCCCGCGCAATCTGACTTTCCTTGGAACTCATTTGTATGAGACATGCTCGGCACCACGTATACCTTGGAATTATCATGCTGGAATTATTCTACAATTATGTTAGAAGCATGCTAGAATCATGTCCTCCGTACAGACATCCTCCGGATTCTTGGAAATCGTCAGGAAATTCTCTGA
>NW_007535100.1:0-207 GCF_000475195.1 Diaphorina citri
TACCTACATAGTTACTTAGATAATAACAAAGTAAGTAGGTAGTTCTCTACATAAAAGTCTTGAGAAAATAGAATGGAATAGCCTCAAGAGAGCAGACAATGTGCCATTGAGCTGTTTTGCTATGATTATTAAGAGTGAGAAATGAAACCCCTTTTCTCTATGAATTTGTCAGAATGAGAAAGATAAGCATTTTCTTTCAATTTTTTC
>NW_007535101.1:0-207 GCF_000475195.1 Diaphorina citri
CCAGGATTTGAACCCGTGGTCTCCTAATGACCAAGCGACACTTTATCAATTACTTCTTGTTTTCCATTTCCAGTACAGGCGTTACGCGGTGACATTCTACAGCTTTATATTTTTGCCCTTACTCATTCTCTGGCTGTTAGCATTCTACCAGATGGCCTACATGTCACACTTGCCCATGTTCAACTTCTTCAAAATAACCATGGAGTT
>NW_007535102.1:0-207 GCF_000475195.1 Diaphorina citri
GGCCGGCAAAAATCTGCGCCAGTTTGCACTGCTTGCGGTCTAAATAAAGTATTAGTAATTGTAAAGACCTCTCCCTGTCTTAATCTCTCTCTTTCCCTCTCTCTCCTTCTCCTATAATCTTTCTCATCCCTCTCCCTCCCAACCCATGTATTCACCGACTAATAAGCAAACTTTTTATTTTCTTCCTCCTCGTTTTCTTTTCTCGAA
>NW_007535103.1:0-207 GCF_000475195.1 Diaphorina citri
CGCTAGGTAGCACCACAAAATAGTTATTAAAAATGAACCGAGGTTCGTTATGCCCAAGGAACGGCCATTCACCCTATTTATTACATTTTTAAAAGTAGATACGTATTACATACTTCTACTTCCATTTGAATTACACCCTTATATAAAAAGTATATTGATTTACGTATGTATCACGCATTAAAAATTCACATTGTAATACATTTGTTT
>NW_007535104.1:0-207 GCF_000475195.1 Diaphorina citri
TAGGTATGTGTCTTGTTTAAATGGTTGGTTGGACGAGATACCTGTCAATTTAAATAAAACATGTAAAAATAACATCACTCGAAAGAAGAAAAAAAGGCTCCAGAATCTGCAAGGCTTCAAGTTCAGCATTATGAGAGCTCCTCAAAGAAGCCAAGTAACAAGATTTCAAATGGATGTTAAACATAGTTTTGATATGGATTAATGGAG
>NW_007535105.1:0-207 GCF_000475195.1 Diaphorina citri
AAGAGTTCAAAGGGAATTTCAATAACTTGTCATCAATGCTTGACATAGCGCGGCACAGAAACATATGGCTTAATTCGGTGACAAAGAGAAACTAAGTACACTTTTTGGTATTTCATCTTATTTCTCACTTAAAAGTTTTAATTTCCTCTTTCTCTCCCTCTTTCCTCTTTCTCTCTCTTCTCCTCTTTCCTCTCTCCTAACTGAATC
>NW_007535106.1:0-207 GCF_000475195.1 Diaphorina citri
TGGAGAAGAGGGGAAATGTTGAAGGGAAAGTGTTGATGGGGAAGAGGGTAGTGTTGATGGGACGGAGGGAAAATGATGGGAGGGAGAGGAATTGTCGAGGAGAAGGGAAGGCGATGAACCCATTTTTTTATGTTATTTTAAAATAATGGAAAATTATGTTTCACCCCAGCTTCACAACGTAATGGATTTTGTACCCGCAGAAAACAC
>NW_007535107.1:0-207 GCF_000475195.1 Diaphorina citri
GTGTGAACTATGAAATGTGAAATGTGAACTGTGAAATGTGAATGAGTGAATGGATCTCGTTCTTATAATATAAGATAGTAAATTAAAACAAATAGTCTTTGATACTTTGTAATCTTATATTATAAGAAGGAGAACTCATTCACATTTCACACACTGATCGCTCTATCTCCAGAACCACAACACCTAGAAAGCTGAAATTTGGTAGGA
>NW_007535108.1:0-207 GCF_000475195.1 Diaphorina citri
AAAAAAATCTGGTGTGAACATCACACGACTTTCCTCATCCTATTGAATGATGCTTATTTTGGGTGTTCTTGTTCTTAATTCTTATAGCCAAACTTTTACAATATCTCTAACCGTTTAGTCGGTATAGCTAAAAACCGCCAAAAAACGGTCAAAAACCGCCAAAAAGCGGTCAAAATACCGCCAACCGCAGCACCTATCTCAACCAAA
>NW_007535109.1:0-207 GCF_000475195.1 Diaphorina citri
ACAAACATATTCTCCGGACTGGGAGATCACAAACATGCACAGATTGTCTCCTTCCGCGTCGATGGGAAAAACGCGACTACCAAAATACTTACGCGCACGTACAGGGTCTCCCAGATTGAAAGGTTTACTCAAGCACTTAGCAGCGCGGACTTCTCTCCTGTATACGAACGGACTGATGTGAATGATAAAATGTTATGTTTCTATGAT
>NW_007535110.1:0-207 GCF_000475195.1 Diaphorina citri
GGTTTAAAGACGCTTCTCTTGGAATCGTGGTTTGGACTTCCTTTAGGTTTTAGGTCCTTTAGGGTGAATCGAGGATTGTAGGTCTTAGGGAATTTATCCTAGACATGTTTGAGGTAGGACTGCATTAGGTACTCGTTTAGCTGACATTTTTTGGTGTTAGAAATGTCTAGGTAGATCCTTTGGATGATTGCAAATTTGCTTGCTCAA
>NW_007535111.1:0-207 GCF_000475195.1 Diaphorina citri
AGAGTGGGAACGAGATTGATGAGAACTTGAGACAAAGTCCTGTAATGTTTGTAACAGTAAACTGACCTTTTTGGTTAAATCAGCAATTTGGCTATCATAAGAAGAGCTTGCCATTGGAGGTGGGAAAGCCACTGAAGAATTCAATGGTGCATCTGTCTGGGATGTTGAAACGGCACATACCCCAGGGCTAACAGCTACAACTTTGTC
>NW_007535112.1:0-207 GCF_000475195.1 Diaphorina citri
GTACAAAAGGAAGCTAGACACAAAAAGACCTAACAGAGAATAACACCAAAGTAACCGATATAAAAAAGAACCACAAGCAGCATTTAAACAAGATACCAAAGTACTTATTTCGACCCAGAAAAGCAAAGGGTTAGGTAGCATACGAAAAAAGTTCAAGTCAACACCTACAACTTTTCTCAGCTTGCTGACAAAATCGTCAATTTTTTT
>NW_007535113.1:0-207 GCF_000475195.1 Diaphorina citri
TACGAAATTTGGACCATATGTTAAGCTATACTTGCTTATTATGCCTGCGAAATTCCGAAGTTCTAGCTTTTAAGGAAGTTGTAGAAAAGGGACCTAGAAAATCGCTCATTTTAAGACTGACTGACTCACTTTTTCCTACTCAAATAAATAAATAATTGAACGTGAAACCCCTAAGGAAAAACATAGCCAAGTTGAAATTGAGAGAAG
>NW_007535114.1:0-207 GCF_000475195.1 Diaphorina citri
ACACCTGATCAGGTATACCTGATCTGATGATACCTGATCTGATGAGTACACAGGCTATCAAACACCTGATCAGGTCTACCTGATAGTGAGTGGCTGGCCTTAGAATTGGGCTTCTGGTGTGGCTGAATATTTATCTACATTTTCAGGTGACTGAAATATTTGCTGTGCTATGTAATTGGATACACCTGGAAACCTGAGGGTAAGTAG
>NW_007535115.1:0-207 GCF_000475195.1 Diaphorina citri
AAGACCAATTAAACCAGCTAAAAATTTGGATGAAATCCTTGCATCCGAAAGTATCCACTCTAGTGAAACAACAGAAGGTCAAACTGTTAAAATGGTTGGTGGAAAAATCATTAAGCACGGAAAAATGAAATCCCCAACACGAAAAGTAAAAAAATCCGATAATGTACATGACATTATATCTGATGATTCAAGTTTAGCTCTTGTAAA
>NW_007535116.1:0-207 GCF_000475195.1 Diaphorina citri
ACTATCTGTAGAGTAAATTGAGAGGCAGTAGAAACTTACTTGTACTGAAATTGAGAGACAGTAGAAACTTACTTGTACTGAAAAATCTGAGGTCAATACAGGACCATACTACAGCAAAGTTGTCATAATCTGTACCCAAAATCCAATAAGGAGCATCCATAGGCACTGGAAATATGATAGAAAGATAATTATGTGGTACCTACATGA
>NW_007535117.1:0-207 GCF_000475195.1 Diaphorina citri
AATAATAAAATGTTGGCACACTAATAAATAACATTTTAAAGAAATCTGAACTGTTGTTATCATCTCACAACTCAGAAGGAAAGCACACTTCTGACGTTCTTGAATCGTGCCTAAACTCCAAAGTGTGGAAGTTGACCTAACCCTAAAACGGTTATCAAGAACATTCAACTTGGGTGTTGAGAATCTTAAGGTGCGTCCACACTAGAG
>NW_007535118.1:0-207 GCF_000475195.1 Diaphorina citri
TACCTAATGTTAAGTCAGACATTAAGGCACCTTATACAAATATTTATCAATAAAAACTTGAATGGAGACCTTCACAATTGGTTATGGGAACTAATAAATCAGCTCTTGTCACAAACCAATTGGCCTACCAATATCTATCGGTTCCACAAGTGATTTGATCAAACTTTGAACTTGGAGTTCAGAATCAAATAATGACTAATAAAGTCT
>NW_007535119.1:0-207 GCF_000475195.1 Diaphorina citri
ATTTGCACACGGGACTTTGTAGATGTATGTTTAAGGTTTGGTGTTTTACAGTTTTATTTAATGTTGTATCACTCACATTATTTAACTTTTTACCTTGAAAAAAACATAAAATATTTATTATTCCTAACATCATTATTATTATTCTACCCAATGTTTTTCCATGTCTAATTCTAGTTACCAAAATAAATCACTTCTTGTTTGACATTA
>NW_007535120.1:0-207 GCF_000475195.1 Diaphorina citri
TTTTATTCACTTCATAGTACCTACCTTTCTTTCCCCTCATTGCACTCCTCTTTCCTCTAATCTCACTTCTGCTTCACTACATTGGCGGCGTGCCATCAATTTAATTTTGAAGCATTGCACCAGGTTTGGTAAGTCCTTCTATGGGGACAGACTGACAGACTGACTGACAGACAGACCGACACCGAAGCGAATACAATAGTCCGTCCC
>NW_007535121.1:0-207 GCF_000475195.1 Diaphorina citri
CCCGAAAGATGTCTTACTCGCTAGATTGTTTGTTGTCTGTAACAGGGGAGAGCACAAACAGGACTTTAATCGACTGATAGATTCTGACGAGACTTTGTGAAGATTCATCTTGAAAAGAAGAACACAAAGAAACATAGGAGATATAACACAGACAAATTATACAAAGAATTCAATACATTTAACGTAACACAATTATACTTTTACAAA
>NW_007535122.1:0-207 GCF_000475195.1 Diaphorina citri
ATGTTGAATGGTGGGGTTTTAAGACTATAATTAATCAAAATAATTGATAAGAAACTAAAAAAATCGTGATTTTATTATGGAACGAATCAAGAAACATCATTAAAAAAATGTCTTAAGTGGGTCTCGATTTTGCAACCTCCACCTTGCTAGCCATATATAAATATAAGGTGGTACGTCAAAATCTCTGAAAATTTCAAGTGGTACGTG
>NW_007535123.1:0-207 GCF_000475195.1 Diaphorina citri
ACAGGGGGTCAAAGAGGGACCTGGATAAACAAGGAGAGAGAATAAGGGATAATGTTAAGTAAATAATAGAGAGAGAGAAAGGTATAGTAAGAGAGAAGGAGAGAGAGAGAGACAGAGAAAGAGAGAGACAGAGAGAGAGAGAGAGTATACTAAAAAAGCAAGAAAAGAGAGTTGGGATAAAAACCATTGAATATTGAATCTTGGGTT
>NW_007535124.1:0-207 GCF_000475195.1 Diaphorina citri
TCTTCATCACTTTTGTTTTCCTCCTTTTTATCTCCCTCCTTCTTTTCCTTTTTCTCACCTTCCTTTCCCTCCTTCTCCTCTTCCTCCTTTTGATCTACCTCCGTCAGCCTCTTTTCACATTAAAGTCTATCTCCAGCGAAGCTTACAAAGTCCGCGTTTTATCCCCATCATTTCTGTGACTGCGAGAGAGTGAAATCTTCATTCCAC
>NW_007535125.1:0-207 GCF_000475195.1 Diaphorina citri
ATCGAATATTTGGGACATGTAGTCGAGTTCAACAAGATCAGTAAATCTCCAGTCAAAGTACGAGCTATACAAGACATGACTTCTCCTTCGAATCCCGAACAAGTCAAACAATTCATGGGTCTTGTTACCTATTACTCTCGATTTATTCCCGATTTTTCGACCATGTCTTATCCACTACGATGTCTTCTCAAGAAAAACCAAAAATGG
>NW_007535126.1:0-207 GCF_000475195.1 Diaphorina citri
ATCCGTTGATTAAGAGTACTGAGCGAAATCCAGCACTATCTTATAGTGTCAGTGGCGCGGGGTGTTTGTAATACTTGTTATGTGGTATTACACGAGTACCTAACTCAATTTTAGTCTGACGGTTTCGTAATCCGTTGATTAAGAGTACTGAGCGAAATCCAGCACTATCTTATAGTGTCAGTGGCGCGGGGTGTTTGTAATACTTGT
>NW_007535127.1:0-207 GCF_000475195.1 Diaphorina citri
ACTCTCTGCCATGGAGCGTAAATTTTCTGGGGCCAAAGAGGGAGATATTCACAGTTCTCTTCACACAACACTGGTAAACTAATAAATTATTCTTTCTGGAAAATTGGAAATTGGAAGATAGGTATCTTCTGGTTTCTAGTAGAATTAAGTGAAAAGTAGAAAGGAATTGAAGACTGATGGATTCAAATGCATCACTGTCAGAATAAA
>NW_007535128.1:0-207 GCF_000475195.1 Diaphorina citri
ACATATTAACTTATTGCCCTTTCGTTTTGTTAATTTCCTGTGGTATCATTTGCCATTTTGTATTAAATTTGGCATTAAACCCATTGCATTTTGCACTCATTGAATTCATAGTTTGCTGACAAAGAGCTTATACCTTTGTAGACTCTAATTTCCTTTCAGACGCCATTGGGGTCATTGAAAACTAGGTTACACATCTTAACCCGTTTG
>NW_007535129.1:0-207 GCF_000475195.1 Diaphorina citri
GCCGAGCAAGACCACTAAATGGATGAGTGACATGAACGGCCATGCCTCAAGGATTTACTAGCAGAAATCCGGAGCGAAACGACGGATTTCGGCTAGTTACCTATACAAAATTGTTCATATTATGTCGTATAGGTAGGTACCTATCCATCGATAGAATGGGTGAATGGGGATAGGGAGAGAGAGAAAAAAAAATTGGATCCATTTCAA
>NW_007535130.1:0-207 GCF_000475195.1 Diaphorina citri
AATAAATTTCACAGTACTGAGTAATCTGCAAATCCCGTGTGGGGGAGGATTGGTTAAGTACTGTTTACCTAGGTTATATATATAGATGTAGATCTGTCCTAGGACAGGTTTCAACACGACGTTCTCCAGTTTTCTCGATCTTGGGCGTCCTCCTTCATTTGTTCAAAAGTTCTTCCATTCAGCACATCTCTCAGCATTCCAAACCTC
>NW_007535131.1:0-207 GCF_000475195.1 Diaphorina citri
TCAAGTGCAATTTGTGTGACCCACAGTAACACTATTAGCAAGATGCTGACCATATTTACCAATATCACTTCTCTTACAGGCTAAAGTGATTTGTATTTTTGGAATAATATTATTAGCCCAATAAGAAATCAAATCTTACCATCATTCTGTGGTACTTGTCTGATA
This sequence comes from Diaphorina citri, assembly GCF_000475195.1. Classification (NCBI taxonomy): domain Eukaryota; kingdom Metazoa; phylum Arthropoda; class Insecta; order Hemiptera; family Psyllidae; genus Diaphorina; species Diaphorina citri. Next base: position 166 of record NW_007535131.1, read on the forward strand.
TCTGCTGATGTTTGAGGCATTTCATTAGCAGCAACCATTTTC
>NW_007535132.1:0-207 GCF_000475195.1 Diaphorina citri
AAAGAACATAATGAAGCGGAATAGGAATAGCAGACGATGGAAATTACAAATGAAGAATAGCACAATGAAAGTACATACATACTTCAGTATACCTACTAGCTATGTATATGAGACAAGTAATGTCATGAAAATTGAACTTCTTATCGAGAACAGTACCTTTTACTGTATGCTCATACAAACTTAATCGAGACTCGTGATCATCAGGTA
>NW_007535133.1:0-207 GCF_000475195.1 Diaphorina citri
CACGTACAAAGCACCAGTAGCTACTGTACTTGATCCTAATGGAAAACTTAGCATAACTCTCACCTATGGTAAGTTGGAAACTATTGCCTTTGTCATAGCATGTCCGATGCTGATAGGTTTGGTGGTAGTCACGTACAAAGCACCAGTAGCTACTGTACTTGATCCTAATGGAAAACTTAGCATAACTCTCACCTATGGTAAGTTGGA
>NW_007535134.1:0-207 GCF_000475195.1 Diaphorina citri
CAATTCGCGTGGGATTTTGCGGGATTTACAAGTATTACCCGCGGAATGCCGCAGTTCTAACACTGAAAGTATAACATACATAGGTACTCCATAATGAGTAGAACACCCTACCCAACCCACAACATTACTAGTTTATCAAACGGGACCTATACAAGGAAATGAATCAGTACTTACCAAAACATACCTAATGATGTTATTATATATTAT
>NW_007535135.1:0-207 GCF_000475195.1 Diaphorina citri
TTTTCCTCATTTTGAATCACTTTTAGAAAACTCTCTGTCCCTCAACATTATGAACTATGTAAAACATAGATTTTTTACCAATGTAAATCATGTGTACTTAACCTATCTTAACCTACCTTCTGAAACGAAGAACTTTGTGCAAGTACCGTAAACATTGCATCTACATAACGTAAAACCATGTTTGCCCTACCTCCTTACAAATGTTAC
>NW_007535136.1:0-207 GCF_000475195.1 Diaphorina citri
CGTGTTTTAAAGACGGACTGGAGTTCAATTTCAATCAAGCACTGTTATCCTGTTGTTTACTTTCCTCATCCTTATTCAGCAACTGTATAATAGGGCTTGGTAAATAAAAATATGTACACAGATAGTCATATTCATATCTCACTCATAAATCTCCTGATGGTAAATTTGTTCTAACCGGAATGTAGGATAAACCCCTTTACTTTTTTC
>NW_007535137.1:0-207 GCF_000475195.1 Diaphorina citri
ATATTGTGAAGTTTGGTTGTAGAATAATTATTGGAGGTGCCTTCTATTTACAGAAAAGTTCAAGGACTTACAACTTACTTGCATTAGTAGGTATCTCTCTACCCATGCAAGTTAGTCCAACATGCAAAATTCCGCAGGTCCAAAAAGCAGAAGAAAAGAACTCAAATAGTGGAATTAGAGGAACGAGTTCACTAATTTTTGCTGTAT
>NW_007535138.1:0-207 GCF_000475195.1 Diaphorina citri
GGTCCTCATGGACTTTGAGCTTTTTCCCTTTCCAAGGAAGGTTACTGTTTCGCCTACATCTTTGTTTTTGTTTCCATAGAGCTCTAAGCTCTATGTCAGTATGAATTATAGAAATGTAGAATTACAGTGATACTTACCAAATGTAATAACCTCGTTATTCCTACTTGAGATTTACAAATTACCTAAATGGTCTTTCTGTTCTGCAAA
>NW_007535139.1:0-207 GCF_000475195.1 Diaphorina citri
CTGGGTCATTCCCAAACGGTTATACGGTCATTCCCAAAACGGTATTGAAATTGGATTTTCCATATTTTCATTGTAAGCTTAGTTAGCTTGGAGTGTAGAGTAGCGTAGCACAAACGCTATGTAAGTGAGAGGGTTTGATTCATGCCCGGGGCAAACTTTATTCTAATCTGTTTAAGATAACCCTAACAACATCGATGGTTGTATTGA
>NW_007535140.1:0-207 GCF_000475195.1 Diaphorina citri
AAAGTAATTCAAAACCTAATTTTAAAAATACTTTATAAAAAGAAAAAAAGATTTTCAACAAAGAGACTATATGAAGAATTAGATGTTTTAAATATCGAAAATCTTTTCAAAAAGAACGTATGCATGTATGTACACAAAAATAAACATAAACTCATTTCTTATTCAGATCATCAATATTCCCTTAGAAATAAAAATCTCATTATAAAC
>NW_007535141.1:0-207 GCF_000475195.1 Diaphorina citri
ATTATTTATGTGCGAGAACTGAGTGAGCAGAATGAGCCGAGGAAACAGATCCAAGTGAAAGGAGATATGGCGGAGGAGGAATACCAGCAGGATTATTTCAGACAGGTGTTGCAGTTTCATCAGATGATGATGGACTTTCAAGGAGAGGTAAGTTTGAGAAATATTACTAAGGCCGGCCACTCACTATCAGGTAGACCTGACGGGTAC
>NW_007535142.1:0-207 GCF_000475195.1 Diaphorina citri
AGCTACAGGCGAAATAGTGGGAGGAGGTTTTTTCAGCGCGGATGAAAAAAACCTGCGACACGCTTTCGGGCCTGGCCGACGTTTGCGGGTACCTAGGTCCTTGGTTCATATCTCAAAAGATTGAAAATATAATTTCGCATCGAATGAGTGTGGTCCTTGGGGGGTAATTTTGCACGAGAAAAGCGTCAGCGCCCGTTTCTTGGAGCA
>NW_007535143.1:0-207 GCF_000475195.1 Diaphorina citri
TGATGTGCAGAGTCTTTCGTAGAATAGACTTCAATAACATCAATAATTCTTCTTCCGCAGGTCTGTAGTAAGAGGGATATATGTATGGGATAACATGTGAGGGACAACCATAGAATTAACAGCCCATGGAGACTTCAGCCTTTGTCAACACCGAACAGGCTTTAATGAAAGGTAAAATTTTATTTTTCATTAATTTCTACTCTCCTA
>NW_007535144.1:0-207 GCF_000475195.1 Diaphorina citri
AAAAATCGAATTGAAAAAATGGTAGTTTTTAAAGAGACACAAAAAAATCTTTTTCTCAAGCCTCTGGTTGTGTTTGAGAGAGGGTTTTACCAAAACAAGGAATCTTATCTTTTAGTAAATTTTGTGTTTTTTTCAATGGTGCAATCAATTTTTTATTATCTTTATTGGTTCAAGAGATAAAGGCGTTTTAAGGGGACAAAGTATGAA
>NW_007535145.1:0-207 GCF_000475195.1 Diaphorina citri
TAAGAGAAGCAGACTTGTCAAAGGTGTAATCTTCAGGGCCGCAGGCGAAACTTTTCAGTAAGTATGTAACCTGTAGCTATGTAATTAAATTTATACGTGTAAAAGACGAGTATAGTTATTCCCCCCAACACATTTCTATAGAACACAGAATGACAGCGCCGCAGGCGAAATTTTTTTCGAGAAAATTTAAGTAGCTCCTTCAAGGTT
>NW_007535146.1:0-207 GCF_000475195.1 Diaphorina citri
TTTTATTAGAGGGAACTGTAACTGAGGTCTTACTGTTCCGAAATCAAAGAGAGAAGTAAGACAGGATAGGAGAACAAACCTTTAGGATAAACCTAGGCTGACGCCTAGCCAAATCTCATTTGATTTTGATAGGTCAGCTCCCATGGCGTAGTGGTCACTGCACTCGCCTTGCACGCGGGAGACCCGGGTTCGATTCCCGGCGGGGTC
>NW_007535147.1:0-207 GCF_000475195.1 Diaphorina citri
ACAAGTTTCTATTTTCACGGTATAAACGCTGTAATTTTTATTTTCTTTAAAAACGAATTTAAATAAGACAATTTGGTGTCTCATGGACACGGAAAGCAAACCACCAAATTGTCTTATTTAAATTCGTTTTTGGTAAAGATCGTTATCTTTATTCAGCAGTGGATTGATAACAGCTGGTTATGATGATGGTGACGATGAAAACAAATT
>NW_007535148.1:0-207 GCF_000475195.1 Diaphorina citri
ATCGATTGGTGCCACTTTCAAGATTGTCCGACTTACAATTAAGGAGTTACAGGTTCGAAACTCGGCGAATTCAAGAAATTTTTTCAACCGTAAGTCTGATAGTGTTAGAAGTTGCACCATTCAGTTCGGCGTAAAAAATCACATAGGATTGACTATTCTCATGCTTATTTGTCAATAGTCCTGTTATCTACATTAAAACGTGTTAAC
>NW_007535149.1:0-207 GCF_000475195.1 Diaphorina citri
TGTTTTATTGCCAATTTGGCACTCAAATGTGACTTGTTTTCGATCTCCACTGTCATTCAAACAAACAACCTTCCTGAGCGGGGTCCTGGGATTTTCAATCAATCTAGTGAACAATAAGTATGCGATATGTTAATTAGATAAAACATCGTGTGAACAACATCTGCTGATGGAACATTCTTCTTTCTTGTTTTTATGTTCTGCTATAGT
>NW_007535150.1:0-207 GCF_000475195.1 Diaphorina citri
TGGGGATCTACTCGTAAATGTTGCAAGACCATAATGTCGAATGTTACAGATTAGAACTCCGGACTTTTCCCCAGAGAACTATAAAGCACAGAGAGCTTAGTAGCTACGAGCAGAACGAAAAGACATTTGTAGAGAGTTACTAGCAGAAAACATGCTGAAATCTATTATGAGAAATCATGGACTGAAAAATAGATGGAAAAACATACC
>NW_007535151.1:0-207 GCF_000475195.1 Diaphorina citri
TACGAGTACACAAGAATGTAATTAGGAGTAAACAGTAAATACATAGATACCTAATAGTTGGAACTATAGGGTTTTCTTTATCCCAGTTTCTTTAGAGAGATTAAATTGGATATAAGTACCTATTGTTTATAATGTATGGTTTCCCGCTAACGAGATTTTTGGAATCACCGTGAAAATGCATGGTAGTCCACAAGGTTCTACGAGCAA
>NW_007535152.1:0-207 GCF_000475195.1 Diaphorina citri
AACAGCTATGAATCCAATGTTCTTGGTAACTCCTGAGTCTTTGACAAAGTCCAACTGGAAAACGGAAAAAAGATACATTTGTCACAAAAATGAAAATATTTACCATGTAATCACTATAATCATGTGCAGTATTGGCAAACTCTGTGGCCAACATATTTGTTGCTTTCTTCTTTGAGGAGAATCATGATTCAAGAGCTTACCGTATAA
>NW_007535153.1:0-207 GCF_000475195.1 Diaphorina citri
TATCGAGATCAGCTCAATCTCACAGATATCAGTTACAGAAGACTAGTAGTTTCTCAGGTGAACATATTGTCATCAGTTACATCAGGATTTTGATTCTGGCTAGACATGAATTTCAAACCAATCTCACCTTAATGTGAGATCCTAGCTTATGTTATCCAATCCCGCATTCATAAGATAGATAGTTCATTGATACCACTAGAGTTACTA
>NW_007535154.1:0-207 GCF_000475195.1 Diaphorina citri
TCTACTCATCAATACGCAACTTTTGACATATCAGGCGTTTTTAAATTCGAACATTTTTTTTTTCACTCCACCCTAATGGGTAGTATACCTAATGTGCATAAATTTTATGTTTATTATGTGGGTTTTGTAGTTATACCAGTGGCGTAGCGTCCATATAAGGCGTGTATGGCGGCCATACACTCGAAATTTCACTCAAATACCCTTAAA
>NW_007535155.1:0-207 GCF_000475195.1 Diaphorina citri
TGAAAAGGTCGTTCAAGATCAGTGACCTTTGTCGAAAGTGTCATCAAGGTCATAAATCGCAGGACTTATGGAAGGTCCCCCTCTAGAATGTTTATTTGGAATGACCTTTCTATGACACTTTTATGTTAAGAGATGACAAGTTGTTTTCGTTTTATACGCGTTCGATATATTTTTTATTCCAAGTCGTTGAACTAGAGGAGAGTCAGG
>NW_007535156.1:0-207 GCF_000475195.1 Diaphorina citri
CTGATTCGGTTCTGTAGAACCGCCTACAAAACGTCCCTGATCTCCTAGAGATGAGTAATGAGCATCATTCTACTGTGTCTACACTAATTTATTTTACTTTGTCTACGTCTACAGTAATTTACTTTGTCTACTAACTCGAGCAGAGTAACATCAATTGCCAAAAAATTTTTGCTAATTACGCTCGCAAGAGTACTGAACATTGTAATT
>NW_007535157.1:0-207 GCF_000475195.1 Diaphorina citri
GGAACCAAAGCTCCAACAATGGTGTTATGTAAAATGCAAATAATTCTTGTATTGTCACATTCAGAAACTTTAGTACATACCGCAGCAATCGCAGAACCACACAAGATTTACACACATGTAATTGTGTTATTGAAGTGTGAAATCGACATTATTTCTGAGCGTCCAGAGAGTTTTATCCAAGTCTGGCTGGGGGACTTTGAACAGGGA
>NW_007535158.1:0-207 GCF_000475195.1 Diaphorina citri
ACACAAACGTAAAATCCATACATTATAAAGACTCTTTCGCAGAATTCTCAGAAACTGTGTACAACGTTGTTACAGAGTTCGAGTTGTCATTTGAACATAGTTCTAAGTTCTAATTAAATTAGGGCAATCCCGCGTACTAAGGAAAACGGCACGAGACTAATAAAGGAATTAAAAATGAAAGCATCAACATTAAAGTCAAAGAAGAAA
>NW_007535159.1:0-207 GCF_000475195.1 Diaphorina citri
GGAACTGAGGGAGAGAATACGCAACAAAGTGGAGTTCACAAAATAGAAACTATGAAAAGTCTAGCATGAAGTTCAAAGTTCCTAATGAAGGCAAAAGCGCCAAAGTGAATTACTTAGCAAAGTTTCATAGAGAAGGTCGAAAGTGAATTAGAAAAATGGAAAAAGTTTGCGGTCCAACGTTTCATGAGGTAACTTCATTTTCCAAAT
>NW_007535160.1:0-207 GCF_000475195.1 Diaphorina citri
AGGACCCTCGCACGCATCACAGAATACACCATCATGACTTGGGCCCTCTGGAATAAAATTATTAGCAAACAATATAATTGTTGTTAGAGTAGTTATGCTATTAATAATAGAGTAAAGGGGCAATTCGTTCAGAAGCAAAAGCTGATTGAACCTTTTTACTTAGGTACGCCTTGTGATTCCCGCCCAAGGTGGATTTTCAGATAAGGT
>NW_007535161.1:0-207 GCF_000475195.1 Diaphorina citri
GCGATCTGCTGTGCAAGCGATTCAATATTAAACCTCCTGTGTTCGATTACAAGTAAGTAATTTCGTTCTTGGAACGCCACTAAAAGCAAGATGTTTGGAAAACTCACCCGGGAACTATCAGTATGGGTTCCAAGCGATCTGCTGTGCAAGCGATTCAATATTAAACCTCCTGTGTTCGATTACAAGTAAGTAATTTCGTTCTTGGAA
>NW_007535162.1:0-207 GCF_000475195.1 Diaphorina citri
TGGCAAAAGCTCCAGGTGGCACAAAACTCAGCCCTAAGAACCATAACTGGCTGCCATCTGATGTCCCATCAAGACCACTTGCACAGAGAAACATCCATCCTACCTGTGAAGCCACACAACGAGCTGCTTGCATCCCAATACCTGTTGCAATGCCACGCCACCACACACCCATGTAATGTCCTTCTCCACCGTCCAACCCCTCCTCGT
>NW_007535163.1:0-207 GCF_000475195.1 Diaphorina citri
CTCTACATGTTCAGGTTGCTGTGGGTACTTGCAGTTTTCAATTTATACTTGTTGACGATCTTTGTTCAATTTGAAAAAGTTCTTTGTTAAAGAGAAAATGGATGTAAGATCCTAGTATGTTGAGAAGATGAACTTGAGCTATTTGTTTGGTTATCTTGGTCCTTGGCCTTGGGATCAATTTAATTTGAAGAAACCATCTATTGCTCG
>NW_007535164.1:0-207 GCF_000475195.1 Diaphorina citri
CCAGTTTATCCCTGTAGGTATTAAAAAGGAGAATGAACCTAATATTTTATTATTATTATTTATTTTAATTTATTTTTTTCTCGACAACGTGATTCGTTTTCTCTCTCTCACCTGAGTTTCCCTGAGAATTGATGTCAAAGCCAAACTGCGGTCTGACCGGTCTCTGGTTTACAAATCCACTACCACTACCGCCACCAGTCTGTGCCA
>NW_007535165.1:0-207 GCF_000475195.1 Diaphorina citri
TTCTATAAAAGTTACAAAGACGTGATAATCTGTCCTCAAAACTAGGAGGACAAAGCAGCACTCACAGTTAAATGTCCCCAATACGTTCTAGACGGGACGTATCCTTTCGGCTACAGCTGAAGTTGTAAATGTAAATGCAGTTTCTTTGTGTTATTATGTCACAACTTTTGTGCTCACTGCAGCATTGTAGGATTTTCCCAATATCTC
>NW_007535166.1:0-207 GCF_000475195.1 Diaphorina citri
ATTACATGGGGAGTATTTTAAGATAGGAAATTTTTGGTCGAAAATTGGCCGCCGTAGGCGGCTCAGGCTCGGGACTTCCAATACGTATTCCGCAAATGTAATAGAAAGTCGTGTGATGTTCACACCAGATTTTTTTTAATCAATTTGTTTATTTTTGGTTTTACTTCTAAATGAATAATGTACTTACGCATTTATCATCTTTTTTTA
>NW_007535167.1:0-207 GCF_000475195.1 Diaphorina citri
CAAAACCTGAGGAAGTACTAGTGGGAAGAAGAGGAGGAAGTACTTTCAGGTCCCAGGGAATACTTTAAAAAATGCTTGTCACAAAAGTCGTTCCTCACTTATCTACCTACCTAATTCTCCATTAGTCCAACTTTGATGAAATTTGGTAACCATCTTCAACACTTGTTCTTTTTGGCATTCGGTAGTCCCTCAGTCCCTGTGAGATCT
>NW_007535168.1:0-207 GCF_000475195.1 Diaphorina citri
ATATTCAGAAGTAAAAGAAACATCCCTGATAGGTTTGGACTTTATATCCTTGAAAAGATTACAATACGTTGAATTAATAAGTCTATTCCAGTCATCCTCAATTGATTGAAAGTTACATTTACTGAGTAGGTATTTCTTGTTTTTTCTCTTTCGCCACAGTTAGGCTCTGTGATTCCCAGACCTCCCCAAATCCTAAGCGAACCAATT
>NW_007535169.1:0-207 GCF_000475195.1 Diaphorina citri
TCGGATGAATGGCGATCTGATCTGTCCATAACTTCCATAAAGATATGCAGAACCTATCATGATTTACTTGCTTGGCACTCGGTGTGGTGGATTACACGATTTGAATGAATTATAACTAATGGAATGCACGGTATGCATTGATATTGAAGTGTCGGACACTTGGGGATTGTTCAAAAGAATCGGCACTCTTTCATATTTTCTCGCAAA
>NW_007535170.1:0-207 GCF_000475195.1 Diaphorina citri
ATCCTTTGACTTTCAGAATGCCTTCCATGTCCAACTGTCAAAGTAAGTACTTTGAATGCTTCTTCTTATCTTTCACACTTTTTCTTATTTGCTATTTGTGGCATGACTGAAATTGACATTGACATTGACATTCTCACTTTGCAGTTGTCCTTTTGGCTGTTTGACCTTTTTTAAGGTTCGGAATAATTTCAATCCAGTATGTTTTCT
>NW_007535171.1:0-207 GCF_000475195.1 Diaphorina citri
AATTGTTCATTGTTTTATCTACCCAAATTGTTCATTGTTTTATCTACCCAAATTGTTCATTGTTTTATCTACCCAAATAGTTCATTGTTTTATCTACCCAAATAGTTCATTGTTTTATCTACTCAAATTGTTCATTGTTTTATCTACCCAAATTTTTCATACCGAACTGTTCTCTTTTTTCCTGGCAACAGGTGGCACCAACTTCAG
>NW_007535172.1:0-207 GCF_000475195.1 Diaphorina citri
GGCATATAAAAAGTTTTAGACACATTTAGAGAAAGATTGTTTGCTGAGAACCAGGTGGAGATACTGTTGAGGATGTGATCTTGCAAATCTTGTATTTCTATATTATCTTAAGCGAATCTTGTATTTCTATATTATCTTAAGCGAGACCAGATTCTAAAAGATATGAGAATGAGTCATTCGTTCAAGAGCTGCTTTGCAGAAGTTGCA
>NW_007535173.1:0-207 GCF_000475195.1 Diaphorina citri
CGGTCTTAAATTAACGACTGAAGTGTTATCTAAAACTTTCTCGCTTTGAGTTCATAGGTCGTCGCGACAAATTTCAAATCAGAGCTCATTTGTGTGAGAAAATGTGAAAAAAATCCCCCAAAAACCATGGTTATGGTTCTCTGGACAAAATTTGCACCACCATTTTCGTGTTCCTGGTAAAAAGACCTTTAATTTGATATATAGGTC
>NW_007535174.1:0-206 GCF_000475195.1 Diaphorina citri
CTTCTCAGTGTTCCAGAATCTTAAAGATGGTAAAGAAAATAAATAGATGACCATCAAGTACATTGGTACATACTTTCTTTGCAAGAAAGAAAAGGTACACGAGGACAAATTACAATCTGAATCCAAACAATCACAAAGAAGTAAAAGAACTGGAACTTCAGCAATGTGACAAAATCCAACGTAGCCTGGGACGCCAGTACAAAGAG
>NW_007535175.1:0-206 GCF_000475195.1 Diaphorina citri
GGACCGCCGAAATCCACTCCAACATTGAGGAAAGGACGCTCCTTTGCCACACGAGCGGTAGGCAAATCAGCCATAATTGGCTGTAGCGGTTTGGATGCATATCTATAGCATTTCAAGCATTTGAAGATTCTTTGGCGAAGAAGATTTCTGAGAGAAACTATCCAGAACTTCTGTTGAATGAGAGCTTGCGTAGTGCGTGGACCAGC
>NW_007535176.1:0-206 GCF_000475195.1 Diaphorina citri
AGGTAGATAGGTAGGTAGATAGGTAGGTAGATAGGTAGATAGGTAGGTAGGTAGATAGGTAGGTAGGTAGGTAGGTAGATAGGTAGGTAGGTAGATAGGTAGGTAGATAGGTAGGTAGATAGGTAGGTAGGTAGGTAGATAGGTAGATAGGTAGGTAGGTAGGTAGATAGGTAGGTAGATAGGTAGGTAGATAGGTAGGTAGGTAG
>NW_007535177.1:0-206 GCF_000475195.1 Diaphorina citri
CCCCTCTTCTGAAGCCCATTTCTCCTCTTTTAAAGGAAAAATACGGAAATTGGTTTAACCACTAGGTGGCGCGGTAGTGCCTGTACTAAACCATTGGAAATCCAAGATGGCGTATTACCTACCATTGAAGATCAAGAGTTCAGTTTCCAAAAGGAAATCGTTTCCGTTTTCGAAAGGAAAATACGCCTATTGTCTCTTGAAGTAAA
>NW_007535178.1:0-206 GCF_000475195.1 Diaphorina citri
GTCATAATTCATGACTCCCGCTTCGTTTGTTTGTGCGCAAGCGTTTCTGCGCATTTTGACGTGAAGTCTGACGTCACAGCTCTTTAAACTTTTTCATTGGAACAGCAAATAAAATTTGAATTTTCGATCTTTTAAAGTTACTTTTTCGGAGTTTTGACCTCAGATTCGGATTTTTCACAACTTTTTACGTAGGAATCGACCTTTTA
>NW_007535179.1:0-206 GCF_000475195.1 Diaphorina citri
TAAATAGCAGTTTATTAGATTTGATTTCAATTCATCCTTCCTATCTCTACTGAATAATGCTAAGTTGAGTACCTCTGTTATATTGTGTAGGTAGGTATGTGTATTTCTGAATATCTGTAGCATCAAAATAATTTGTTTAGACACCTTCATCTCCTCCATGCTGAGATTATTCTTACTTGTGTTTCGAGGTAGGAGGTAGGTAGGTA
>NW_007535180.1:0-206 GCF_000475195.1 Diaphorina citri
GGTCAAGCAAGCTCGACCCACCCACTTAAAGGCTTGCCAGCTTTAAATTCATGCTCACACTGACAAGTACCAGCTTGGATCAATTTCATCATGGCGTCCAATTCCTAGTTTACAGTGTTGCCAAGTTCATTTAGATGGGGAAAAGGGGGGGAAGGCATGGTCTGACGAGCAGGGGAGAATGGGGTGCTTCTCATGGTGGGTCGAGC
>NW_007535181.1:0-206 GCF_000475195.1 Diaphorina citri
TGGCGCTGAAGGAACTTTCAAACCTTTCCCTCAGGATCATCTAGAGAAGATTTTGAAGAAATTTCAGAAAGGTGATACAAAACTTGCGAATATTTACATCGACAGAAGTGATGTCAACGAGGGAATTGATAACAACGACAATCAGCCTCAACCTCTGCAAGAACAGCCCCAATCAAATGACAAGTCAAAATCCTGGAATGTTATAA
>NW_007535182.1:0-206 GCF_000475195.1 Diaphorina citri
CAACGGACTATCCCCGTTGGCTATTTTTATGTTTGTGATGGCGCCTTAATTCTAGCTTTAAGTAGTTCCCTGTGCTTTATCCACTCGTATCTTGTCTTCATTTCTCTTATTTGGTTAGTGAATCAGAAGATTTCCTTTTGATCTCTTTCGATTTCTCTACTTCTCTCGTTCCCTATTCGTTGCGGAAGGAGGTTAAAGGAATCGTG
>NW_007535183.1:0-206 GCF_000475195.1 Diaphorina citri
TGACACGGGGGGAGCTATTTTCACACATTTGATCTGTGCAAAATCCAAGATAGCCCCTGTCAAATATGTTACCATTCCCCGACTTGAATTATGCTCCGCTTTACTTCTAGCCAAGTTGATCGATTCCATGCTCAGCGTGTTCAAGTCCAGATATGAAATCGACCAACTCGTCTGTTTCAGTGACAGTCAAGTTGCCCTGTACTGGA
>NW_007535184.1:0-206 GCF_000475195.1 Diaphorina citri
TTTCATAGACGCTGAGATCGATTGTCAGTTTGACTTGTCCAGTTCTCAACACGTCCAATGCATTTCAGTAATGGTCTACAGGTTAATAACACCTCTGGCACTTGAAAATAATGACGTCATTAAATAAAGCAACAGCACAATATCATCAAGTCAGGTGAACTTGTGAGCTTAAGCACCTACGTGGTAGTTAAAACAATAATAGAGCT
>NW_007535185.1:0-206 GCF_000475195.1 Diaphorina citri
ATTATTGACAAGTACCTTTTTAGTCCAAGATTTTTCATCACTCCCTCCACTGACCTTATTGATATTCACAGTATCAACGTTCAAATACTCATCATCACTACTTTCACGATTATCCATCGCATTCACTACTCTATTCAACAACACTTTATCACATACTTTGAAAAAATGTCCTCTCTCCCCACACGCATTACACTGTCTATTTCTCG
>NW_007535186.1:0-206 GCF_000475195.1 Diaphorina citri
GGTGGAAGAGCTCATGTAAGTGAGAACCCTGCCACTTAAAATAAAGCCCTTAAAAAATGTTTCAGTTTAACATTTACATGTACCTACCTACCTACCTACCAACCAACCAAAAAGAAACAAACACTAGGCTGTAGCATCCTACCAAATTCTTTGGTTAGGGGACTTTAGAGTCTGGCTAGGGACGGTAAACAGAGAAGAGACAAGTG
>NW_007535187.1:0-206 GCF_000475195.1 Diaphorina citri
AGAGATTTCTCAAATCTACTGTTTGCCGGATCCGTACACATATTGGACAATCCTAGCAGCTATTCATTTAACTCACAACAGAAATTAGATCCAATTTGGCAAAAATATCTTTTTTTTTCAGCAAAAAAACTGAAAATTCCGAAGAAAATTCACAAAAAATTAGAAATTCACCTTTGTGCAAAATTTAAAAATGTCCGCCCGGATTT
>NW_007535188.1:0-206 GCF_000475195.1 Diaphorina citri
GGTGGTGGTACCCATTTTGCTGTTGAATACTGATCTCAGGACAACTTTCAGTACCTATATGGTGTCGATCGATCGTGTGTACGAGGTGAGCTCTATACCAGAGTGTGCAGGCTCATATAGAACTAGATGAGCCCTTGAATCGGCTGAATCACTCGTACCCTGACCGGCCAATTTCAGGACTGTGGGGACTACAGGAAACGGATACT
>NW_007535189.1:0-206 GCF_000475195.1 Diaphorina citri
TAGGTAATCATGAAGTTTCTATCAACTATAACGGACTACCTACCTGAAATTTAAAACAGGTAAATACCTATAGGGATACCAAGTTTTCCTAAATTCGACCTCATGTGGTCCTTACTGCTTGATAATTAACCTATTTATGTCTCAAAGCCAAACCAATAAATAGCTCATGGTGTCCATTGTTTACAAGAAGGATATGATTTCACCTG
>NW_007535190.1:0-206 GCF_000475195.1 Diaphorina citri
ACTACAAAACTACCGAGATTAAGCTTCGCTATGATTTACATCAGTTTTAGATTTAAACTTTTCAAAGTATTAAATATGTTGACTATATCAAAGAATCTTTTGGAACGAGCTCTAATATAGTTTTATGCAAATCAGTTACGCCATTCTCTAGATTCCGAACGACAAGCAAACTTTGAGTTTTACATCACAGCGAAGATAACTTGAGA
>NW_007535191.1:0-206 GCF_000475195.1 Diaphorina citri
AACGGCTGGCTTTCTCCTATCCTGTCTTCCTTCTCTCTTCGATTTCGGGACGATAAGACCATAGCAGTTATAGTTCCCCCTGTCAAACCTCAAAAAAAAAGCTCCTTTTTGTGTTTAACCTAACCCTATAACACTGGTCACTGCTCATTTGTGACAGCTCCTTTTTGTAGCAACTTTTCACTGTCGTGACTTATGAACTAGTACCG
>NW_007535192.1:0-206 GCF_000475195.1 Diaphorina citri
TAATCTGGGAGAATAAGACCTTTTGTTTCTTTGGTATTTCCCAAAATGTTCAAATTGATCGTTGTTGTGTTTGGATTGGGATTGCTGTGGAGAGAAAGGCTGGCTCCTTTTCCCCTGGCTAGGTAGTGTTCTACCTGTGGATTGTGTGGATACTTTCCTGGAAGAGAATTGAGAGTGTTGATTATTTTTGATCGTATTGATTTTGA
>NW_007535193.1:0-206 GCF_000475195.1 Diaphorina citri
TGGGTCAATCTTAGCCGATGTTTGCAATTTTATCCTTGTTGGCACGATGAAGATGAAACATTGTTTGAGAATTTGACCAAAATATTGAAGTAGAAAAATGGTAGCATTTTCTACTTTAGTAGCCTACTACTGGGGTAAAGGTACTCTTTAGTCCTATTCAAGCAGTATGTTACCTTGGTTGTGTAGTGGTCAAGACGCTCGCCTGG
>NW_007535194.1:0-206 GCF_000475195.1 Diaphorina citri
AAGATTTATGTAGACCATAAAGACAACGACCAATATGGTTAATTCTTAGAAAAACTCGAAGGAAATCTCAAGTTTGCGGGGTGTGATGAGTCGATTGTCAAAGAAGCTTTGAGGAACGTCTTAGAAAATTTCGATTTGTTTCCACTTTAAATGTGGCGTCAAATGTATTTGATGTCGAGTTAGAAGACCTGAAAAGGGTCTTTTGG
>NW_007535195.1:0-206 GCF_000475195.1 Diaphorina citri
ACCGACAGTCCATTGAACGTAGGAAGAAAACAAGTAGTCATAAAAGAAGCCGACATAACTGATCAACTAGTGACAAAGGAAACAATACACAATGACAAAGAACGCTTCACATTTCAATTACCCCGCGAAAACAAAGAAAAGGCCATAATAAAATTCATAAAAGAATACATCAATCCAAAAGTAAAATATCATCTTTTCTTCGAGTC
>NW_007535196.1:0-206 GCF_000475195.1 Diaphorina citri
TGCTTGCATACTGGCGCTACCTAGCGGACGAAAAAAACAACTGCGTAAAGTCTGACGTCACACATCTTTGAACTCTTTTATTAGAACGGAAAATGAAAATTGAATTTTCGACCTTTTACGGTCAATTGTTCGGAGTTTTGACCTCGGATTTGGATTTTTCCCAACTTTTTACATAGGAATCGACCATTTATTTATAATTTTTACCC
>NW_007535197.1:0-206 GCF_000475195.1 Diaphorina citri
GGTCTACACAAACCATCATGTGCACAATCAATTGCATCGTAAAGAATTGTTTCTACACGAATGACAGATTTCGCAATGTCCATTGCAATCTGCCGTACAGTAGGGCCATGAGATAAAAAGTCATCTAGCATATTACCTACTTGATCTAGCACACACATAGCAGTAGGACTTGGGCACATTACCTCAGCTATTTAGGACAGTTTAAC
>NW_007535198.1:0-206 GCF_000475195.1 Diaphorina citri
ATTTTCGAGAACCTGCATACGTACAGTCTACTTAGGTACTTAGATATGAACTTTATGTAGATAAGTTCTCTACATACCTACCCGTACATATTTATCTACGTAGGTATGTATAGTACATTGTAGTATGCATGTACATGTAGTCTTATTCCAATGTCGTTCTTTGCATATAGGATCTGTCTATGTTTATGGACGCTTATGGTAAAATT
>NW_007535199.1:0-206 GCF_000475195.1 Diaphorina citri
AGGCACTTCCCGATGTAGTAGAAACTTGAAATTTGGCAGGATGATAGGTCTTGATGAGTAAGTAAAGGGAAAAATCTGGAATTCGGTAAAAGTTGCACTGGGCGCCGCCCACAGGCGGAAATAACCGTTTTTTTGGCGGTTTTCACCAAACGGTTAGAGATATTGAAAAAGTTATGAGAGTAGACCCCCCCAAAACCATACCTAAA
>NW_007535200.1:0-206 GCF_000475195.1 Diaphorina citri
CAAGCCTACTGCTGGAGTAAAGGGACTTTACAGTCCTATGCGAGCAGTATAAATAAGCACTATTATTATTATTTTATTATGCTCACTTTAGCGTTCAGCGAAAATTAGGATAAGAAAATATCTAGCATAAATTTTCAAAAATTTGGCCTGCGGCGCTCTATTTTATTTTGCTCACTTTAGCGTTCAGCGAAAATTAGGATAAGAAA
>NW_007535201.1:0-206 GCF_000475195.1 Diaphorina citri
AAAATTAATTTTCTCACTGCACGTGTTAATTGCATAATAGTCTTCGCTGCAGGCGCGAATTCGGAGGTATACACTATACAATACATTTGTATGGTGTATACCTCCTTGGGAATTTGTGTTCGTAATCAAACAATTTGACACTGAGGTAGAATTCGAAATAATGTCAAATTGTATAGTTACAATAATGTTACTGAACCTAAATCATC
>NW_007535202.1:0-206 GCF_000475195.1 Diaphorina citri
TTAGTTGTTTAATTTTTGGAACAGTTTAGAGGTTTAGACCGTAAACAAACGAATGTATGATTGATCTCTTTTGTGATCCTGTGATAGGCAATTTTCATCAAAAATTGTAAGAAAGAGGACATCTTACAATTCCTACCCGTGGCAGAAGCTTGTTCTTTGTGGGTATGGTCTGCTTTTTCTTTATGAGTGTAATGATGGAAATATGG
>NW_007535203.1:0-206 GCF_000475195.1 Diaphorina citri
GGCTGTGAAGAACTCTTGGGGAACTGACAAGGGAACTGCTAAAGTTACTGTGCTAGGTAAGGATTTTGTTTTAACTCCATACACAAAAAGCCCACTCTGAGGCACAGGTGTATGGGCAAACAGCCTTAAAAGTTGGGTTAAGCTTATAAGAATCTACGAAGCTAGTTATCATTCTTACTTACCTTACCTTATCGCCGGGTTCTAAC
>NW_007535204.1:0-206 GCF_000475195.1 Diaphorina citri
TCTTAAAATCCATCTTACTTTCTAAATTGCTCGTCGAAATCTTCGAATAAGTCCTCAGGGAATTTTACTTTGAATAATTGCTGTACAAAATAATTCTATTCGAATTCTAATCTACCTACAGTTTGTTATTCTTCTTCTTCTTCTTCTTCTTCTTCTCCTCCTCCTCCTCCTCCTCCTCTTCCTTCTCCTCTTCTTCCGTCTCTTCT
>NW_007535205.1:0-206 GCF_000475195.1 Diaphorina citri
GTGAAAATATTCAGGGCTAGAATTTATCACGTTCGTAAGATCAGGGGCGTAACTCGATGTATTTTGGTTGTAGGCGTTATGCTTATTTATTGATTTTTTGTCCTTTATGTAACTATAAGGACAAAATATGTTCATATGAGCATTATGGCTTACAATTTCTGTGAGGTTCAAATAAAAAATCGGAAATTTTTGTTCGATTTTCGAGG
>NW_007535206.1:0-206 GCF_000475195.1 Diaphorina citri
TTTAAGCCCTTTCTTTTGATGAAATTGGATCTTGAAAAAGTTCGTTCAGTTCAGACTTATGTGGCGTATGGTACAGGTAGGCCAATAAATAGTACGTTTTTTAGGTGGGCGAATAAATGGTACACTTGCCCTATATCCGTTTTAGGGTCAGTCCCCTGGGGTCCAAAAAAGTTCAAGTTTAACGACCACTAGTTGAATATGATCCC
>NW_007535207.1:0-206 GCF_000475195.1 Diaphorina citri
TGCTCTTGATTACTCTGCCATTAAAGTTACAAAAGTTAGTCATGGCGTCTCCACTATTAGGTACCTCCTTCCATGCATTTTTGAGCTTTCCAAGAAATATTGAGTTAAATGGATTAATTGAACACGTTATTTTCTTTCAGATTGCAAGAAGGACTATGGCGAAGAGTCATTCGCAGGCAAGTTCTGTATGCTGGGGTGTTCCAAGA
>NW_007535208.1:0-206 GCF_000475195.1 Diaphorina citri
TGAGAGACCGCCGCGCCAGATTGTGTGAGAGACCTCTCTTGGCAAGTCGTTCTGAAGACTGAAGTCTGGACGTGAGTATAGCCGACATGCGGCCTAAGTTTGTTTGTAATTCGAGCTAAATACAGTTGACGGTGCCAGCCTAGTTAGCTTAGTTGGTAGTGCGTCTGCCTTGTAAGCGCTAGGCCGCGGGTTCGATTCCCGCCCGG
>NW_007535209.1:0-206 GCF_000475195.1 Diaphorina citri
TATTGAATTCTGTCTTACTACAGCTTACTTTTCATATAACAATACTGTATACACCCAAGATTCCCTTGCTATGGGTTGTTCATTGTCCCCTATTGTTGCTGACATTGTTTTAGATTCCCTATTCGATATTGTTCTCCCACAACTTCAGGATTGTTTGCAATTTGCTGTTAAATATGTTGATGATACTTTTATGTCCGCTGATTCTA
>NW_007535210.1:0-206 GCF_000475195.1 Diaphorina citri
AAGCCGTTCCGGAAACGAACCACATTTGTTTAAGATAGAATCCGCCCCAGGCGGGAATCGAACCAGCAACCTAGCGCTCACTTTCTAGTGTTCTCGTGTTGTCCCAGCACCTGAGTAGGAAGTATTGGGTCTCTTCTCGCCCATCTGATGAGAGATGAGAGGCATACTACGGGATGGGCATGCTACGACACAGACCACATGCGTCT
>NW_007535211.1:0-206 GCF_000475195.1 Diaphorina citri
CAATGACGTCATAATCTTCTGCTAATACATTCAGATAGAACTCTTGTGTCTTGGTGTTTAATCCACGAGTATTTTGATTTTTGATAGAAGATACGTATTTCATTGTGGTAGGTGTTAGAACGATTTGTATTAGTGATGGGCCGAGTGAATGATTTTACTCGAGTGGACTCGAGTTTGACTTCACTCGAGTCCACTCGATTATTATT
>NW_007535212.1:0-206 GCF_000475195.1 Diaphorina citri
AAGAATAACCAACAAATTATATTTAATATGTAATACAATATTATGGACTCGAAAATCTAGTAAGGTTCTTTTTACATCTATGAGTAAGGTTGTGGGTTGCATATTTAGATAATGACTTGCCTAAAGTTAAAAAAAAGTTTATTGTAAACTCCCAGTACACTGAATCTATTGTGTATCAAATCCTTTTTGGGGTTGGAAAATTTTGT
>NW_007535213.1:0-206 GCF_000475195.1 Diaphorina citri
GAGGAGACTCCCTGGCCGTACGTTACTTATCACACACTGAGTTCTGAGCAGGTTGGATTCTGATACAAGACTGAGACCGATCCCTGATCTCTCGCTGGACCTTGATACTCGGTCTCCTTAGTTTCCTCCCTAACCACTAGGGGAATGTCTGCACTCGTGATAACGGCTATGGGTGCATCCTAGGCGATCCATGGTGTGGATATCTC
>NW_007535214.1:0-206 GCF_000475195.1 Diaphorina citri
CCGTATAAGGAACGGGATTCCTGAAGAATGAGCTAAGAACATTAGGTACCAAACCTACTTGTTAAACCTTACTATCACAAGTATTACTACTTATAAATGGTTCTACCCCACCCGTTCATCAGTAATTGGTAGAGATCAAAGATCAACCTGTAGGCATATCACTGTAACTAGTAGTGAACTGAAGACCTCACTCGGAAAAAGGTCTT
>NW_007535215.1:0-206 GCF_000475195.1 Diaphorina citri
CCTTGTGTAACTGACTGACTGACTGACTGACTGACTCACTCACTCACTCACTCACTCACTCACTCACTCACTCACTCAGACTAATTCTAACCCACTTCTAGATGAGCTAGGAAGATGCGGTTTTCACCGTTGGATTCCTTATTTTTTGTAGGTACTGGGAAAAATCGGAAAATCCCGAAATTCCAAACCGTTCCCGAGATATTGAC
>NW_007535216.1:0-206 GCF_000475195.1 Diaphorina citri
TCTCAAATTCAAAACAAGAAAATTCAAGATGGATCTCAAAATGCCAGAATTGTGAAACGTAAATATGCATGAATCTCCAAAACTCTAGTAGAAATCCTCAAAATTCAAGAAGTTATGAACCTCCAAAATTCTAGAAGAAATCCTCAAAATTCCAAAAGGCATGAGCCTCCAAAATTATAGAAGGAATCCTCGAAATTCAAGAAGGT
>NW_007535217.1:0-206 GCF_000475195.1 Diaphorina citri
TTCCAGATGTCCTCACCGGAATTCATATATTGGTTATCCTCCTATGTTACCCTTTCATCTCATATGTAAGCTACAAGACCTCGAGGACCATCATTTGGTTCACCACTGGTTGCATGTCAGTGGCGGTCGCTTGTTTTATTATGGGCAATCATGTGATGAATTTGATAGAGTCCTCTGATACTTCACCAGTGGTGGATAAGGAAAAC
>NW_007535218.1:0-206 GCF_000475195.1 Diaphorina citri
TTTACACATATTATGCTGAAATTATTTGCCTCTATTTCTGAGGGGCTCTTTTCACTTAATTCTTGAATATTTTGCATAATGATGAGGATTATATTTCGTTTTAAAAGTTGCAAACATTATAACATAAACTCAATTTGAAGATTGAATTTTTCAATCTCCAAGTTGTCTCCAAGTTTCATCAAAAAGTGTTGCAGAAGTACTAGGGC
>NW_007535219.1:0-206 GCF_000475195.1 Diaphorina citri
AGAGTAATGTTTACCTCTTATTTATTGACGTTCAGTTTCCTATATCAATAAGTATGCATGTACCAGATAAGTATACAGGGTACCTGATTAGCCATACTTCAATGGCAATTTCCACAGTATCATCAATATAGGCAAGCAAATCAATAGATCAATGTGACCATCAATAGATTATGAAATGACAAGGCCTTCACCGCTGCTAACCATTG
>NW_007535220.1:0-206 GCF_000475195.1 Diaphorina citri
AAAAGTTTTGCTGGCCTCAAACTCTGTTCCCCGTGTATTTCTTATGGGGGGACTAAAAAACGTCAATATCTTGGGAACTGTTTGGAATTTTTCCCAGTATGTACAAAAAATAAGAAATCCAATGGTGAAAACCGCATCTTCCTAGCACATCTAGAAGAGGGTTAGAATTAGTATGAGTGAGTGAGTCAGTCAGTCAGTCAGTCAGT
>NW_007535221.1:0-206 GCF_000475195.1 Diaphorina citri
TAGGCTGGCAGGATGAACCTTATCCGTTTAGGATAAAAAAAAATCGCCTCGCGCGGGAGTGGAACCCGCGACCTAGCGCTTACAAGGTAGACGTGCTACCCTCCAAGCTAACCAGACTGGCAAATATGTTTTATACTAGCTGAATTCCGTCGCTTCGCTCCGGAATCCCGCTAGTTCATCCCGAGGCATGGCCAAACTTGTGGAAA
>NW_007535222.1:0-206 GCF_000475195.1 Diaphorina citri
GAGACGAATACGAATTTGATCAATGATATTGTCTCCATGAAAAAGAGCATTCCTATACTGAAGCGTGTTCCAAAAGGTGCTCGAAATATAATAGCTGAAAAGCTTTCTCAATGCATTTTGAAATGTGTCAATAGTAATACGTTTGAAGACTGGTTTGAACTCATGCAGTTCTCTTACAAGTGTTTGAGGATTCCAGACAAAAGGAA
>NW_007535223.1:0-206 GCF_000475195.1 Diaphorina citri
GGGGCACCCTGTTACATTGTGGTTCAGAAGATGATACAGCTTTGGATATTGTGAAGCATGAGGCAAGAGCTAAGGTACCTACAACTAATGTAGTTCATGGTCTCTTGGGCTGAGAGTACTCCAACTTGGTTCTTATGTCTTTGTAATCTTATTGTACACTCAGTATTTCATCGGTCCTCATATAGTCGCTTAAGAGATTTTACCGC
>NW_007535224.1:0-206 GCF_000475195.1 Diaphorina citri
GTCTGACCAAGGTCTGTCGGATAGTCTGAATGTGAGTCGCCGGCATTAGATCAATTGAACGCTTACTTGCCTCGGTGGGAGTGGGTTCAATCCCTTCCGAGGTAGGTAATAATAGTAGTAGACTACTGCTGGGGTAGAGGAACTTTTCAGTCCTAATATTCGCGCAGTATACTTGTTACTTTTATTGGAAAATACGCTGAATTTCC
>NW_007535225.1:0-206 GCF_000475195.1 Diaphorina citri
TTGGCTTCAGAACCGAGAGTCCCGAAATTTGGCCAAAAAAGGTGAGAAAGAAAACCACAACTGAAGACGAATACAGTACTAGTAGGTACTGATCAGGCTACACCGCTAGAGTTTACACAGTTCAGACCAAAAAATGCCAAAAACTCAACAAATCATTTGTCAAATACGCCACTGGTCACATCAGAAATCTAATTTGAATTTACCTC
>NW_007535226.1:0-206 GCF_000475195.1 Diaphorina citri
AGCCAGCCAATTTAACATGGCTAGAGCTAGAGACCATCACCCCGGTGTATAGCAGATACAAAAAGACATCTTTTCTCTTTATTCTGCTATCGCCATTCGGCGAAAGCTAAAGCCGCTACAACAACAACAGAACGAACATTATCCCATCAGGATAAAATCCGCCCCGGGCGGGAATCGAACCCGCGGCCTAGCGCTTATAAGGCAGA
>NW_007535227.1:0-206 GCF_000475195.1 Diaphorina citri
TGTGGCTTTTTGCCTCCACCTGTCCAATTTCTAAAATTTCACTTTTTATTTTTTCACTTGGTTTCAAAGGAACTTTCAGAGAGTGACGTCAATTAAACTCTAAAAAATAGAAATAAAATTGAAATACCTAGGTAATTATTGTAAACTCTCACTTCGTCTCCAGCGCTCGTAGTATCTCTCGCGATTTTTGGTCTGATGATGAGAAT
>NW_007535228.1:0-206 GCF_000475195.1 Diaphorina citri
AAACGGGATTTACCCTGTACTAACTATTACAATGTTATGTTCCTAGCTATGACCTAAATACCTAATGAAAAAAAAAAAAAGGAAAGGAAACAAACAGACGATAAAGAAGAGGAGGAGAGTGAGGAGTAAAGAAAGAGGAAGAAGTGCTAACCAGTCTCCTCAAGCTGATTGAGGTAGAACTGTTTAATTGCTGAGGCTGAAGTAAA
>NW_007535229.1:0-206 GCF_000475195.1 Diaphorina citri
ATAAGTAGTATCTACATATGTGCGCTTATTTAGGCAAGGTTTTACAGTGAAATACCTACCTTGCAGAAAAAAAAAAAAATGAGGAACTAGGGAAGTTTTTCTTTTCTTTTTTGTAGGACAAATGCACGTATCCTGTATTTTGTATGCGCGCCTGACATTAGATTGTGTATGCAATGTCCTATTTCTTCTCTTTGTCTAAACTTGAA
>NW_007535230.1:0-206 GCF_000475195.1 Diaphorina citri
ATAGGTGACGCTAAAACCGGTCTTAAATTAACGACTGAAGTGTTATCTAAAACTTTCTCGCTTTGAGTTCATAGGTTGCCGCGACAAATTTCAAGATCAGAGCTCATTTGTGTGAGAAAATGTGAAAAAAAAAAATCCCCAAAAAACCTTTTTTTGGTTTTTTGACTTTTTGGTTTTCTGGACCACTTTCGTGTTCCTGGTAAAAA
>NW_007535231.1:0-206 GCF_000475195.1 Diaphorina citri
TTTACTGTTTGCTTGCACTTCCATTCTAAGGACAGGGTCATAATATATGTTCCATAACGTTCCACCCAACACCGAGCCCTGAGGGACACCACAAGACAGATCTACAACATTATCTTCTATTTTTAACCTCCGATGTTCAAAATAACTCATCAAGATGTTCACCAAGTATTCAGAAATGCCCCTCTTCTTTATCTCACTTATTATAC
>NW_007535232.1:0-206 GCF_000475195.1 Diaphorina citri
GAAACAACTAGACGTACCAGTGATAAAACTAGCGATGATACGAGTAGGTTCAAAAATTACAATAACCCTAGAGGTCCCGTTGAAGACGTTCAAAAAAGTCCTAGTAAACATGCGAGAGAACCATCAAGCAATGAAAGATATACCAAAGAAACAAGTCGTTATGAAAGCACTGGATGTTTAGATACAACCAGAGATAAAGCAACTGA
>NW_007535233.1:0-206 GCF_000475195.1 Diaphorina citri
ATTATAATTCATGGGAGATATAACATTATTGCATTTGAGTTTACTTATAAATTAATACAACCTTATCCAGTAGTGATAATACTTTGAATGCACCTGTTCCCAATCCGCCATCTTGAAAAGGGTTAATTTTTTCCGTTTCCGAAAGGAAAACACACCAATATGTAGCAATAATACGGGCAGTGTCCCTGAGGCTGTGAGGGAGCCGT
>NW_007535234.1:0-206 GCF_000475195.1 Diaphorina citri
ATTTGACTCTCACAAAACTGGGAAAAATTCAGTCAGCTTTTCTCCGAGAGAAAATCAAGTTGTTCTTATCAAGGATCGAAATAAACCACGTCAGTTTTGGACTCTTGGCAAAATAATTAAACTGAATATGAGTCAAGACAAGAATGTGAGAACAGTTGTTATCCGTTGTCCAAATGGATACGAAATTATCAGACCAATCAACAAAA
>NW_007535235.1:0-206 GCF_000475195.1 Diaphorina citri
ATCTTTGGATCATTGTTAAAATTAAAGGTACAAGCTCTAGTTTTATACTTTGTAACATTTATATCAGTCCTAGCTATAACCAGGAAGAGGCACTCAAGTTATTAAAATTAGCGTTAGAAGATATAGACGAGCATGGATACTCAAACATTTTAATTGGCGGAGATTTTAATTCACGAATCGCAGATAGAAATTTCATTGATGAGGAA
>NW_007535236.1:0-206 GCF_000475195.1 Diaphorina citri
ACACCAACACCAACACCAACACCAACACCAACACCAACACCAACACCAACACCAACACCAACACCAACAACAACAACATCAACATCAACAACAACAACAACAACAACAACAACAACAAGGAGGAGGAGGAGGAGGAGGAGGAGGAAATAAGGCGATCAGGTGGGAGAAAATTGTTTGTCCACCGTTGTTGTTGGTGTCGTTGTTGT
>NW_007535237.1:0-206 GCF_000475195.1 Diaphorina citri
AGTTCATCCTGGAAAGGACAATGTTGTTCGAGTTGTTTCAGTAAAAACTGGCAACTCTTTGATTACTCGACCTATTAATAAGGTCATTCCTCTCTTGCAGTAATTTGACTATTACTCAAGTTCCATTTTGTAAATAGTTTTGAAGTTTTATTATTTTATTTCCATTTTGCATTTATTCATGCTACTCAGATTCAAGTTCTCTTTTA
>NW_007535238.1:0-206 GCF_000475195.1 Diaphorina citri
GTAATGTATAGAGAGGATTTTCTATGTAGGAGAAAATATATTGGTGATCGGAACAATAGACGAAAGGAAAATGGTCTCAATAGATTCATCGTATGAAGGTAGATATGTACCTGTGTCATGCTATGAAGATAGGTATGCTATGGACCTGTGTTATGCCATGAATGTTATACGCGCCTACATAATATACGTAGGTATCAGGGCCCCTC
>NW_007535239.1:0-206 GCF_000475195.1 Diaphorina citri
TCTGCTGTTATTAGATACAGGTATGCTGCTATGCATCTTATGGTATGTCCCCAATAGGACCAGGCCAGTAGTCCTTCGCGGTATGCGAACCACATTTGTTTGACAGGTCTTTAAATTTGCCATTTAATAAAAATACCTGGCAAATTTATGACTGCTAGGTTTACTCAACCATAAATAGGGTGTCTTCAAGACGAAGATTCTGAAGA
>NW_007535240.1:0-206 GCF_000475195.1 Diaphorina citri
CAGGTTTTCGCAGCGGTCATAGTACGTGCTCAGCTCTGCTCAAAGTCATTGACGATATCCAGTTTGCTTTGGATAAAACAAGCGGGGCCCGTCCCTCCGGGAATTTTTCGATCTTGGGTAAAGAAAACCAGTATTTATGTACCTACCTATTTTATTTATTATTCAGTTTATTATTATTCTTGATTTGATTTTTTGATTTTACTTTC
>NW_007535241.1:0-206 GCF_000475195.1 Diaphorina citri
ATTATACTTTCGTAATTTTCGATGACACGTGTCATAACTCCATACCGACGAGCTCCAATTGATTTCTAGAGGCTTAAAAAAAAGGCTGTTAGGCGCTAAAATGTAAGTTGGTGAAATTTACAGTAAATCAGTGGCGTAGCGTCCATGTAGGGCGTGTATGGCGGCCATACACTCAAAAATTCCACTCAAATACCCTTCAATATTGA
>NW_007535242.1:0-206 GCF_000475195.1 Diaphorina citri
TAAATGTCTTTTCTTTGTGTTACTATATCACAACTTTGGTGCTCACTGCAGCATTGTAGGATTTTTCCAAATACATATTATACGTATATCGCAATAATCCAGCTCCCAATTACCTACCATGCTGGCACTGGTCGCTATGCGCATTTATATTACATAGCTACTCATTTTCCTCACGAGGCTGAGTGGGCCCCGTAACGGCCAGTCAC
>NW_007535243.1:0-206 GCF_000475195.1 Diaphorina citri
CCTGGCTGGCAGGTAAAAATTTTGCAACGGTTTGTCTGAAAATTGAGATTTTCAATTTTTCAATAAGGTTTTCCGTAGATTTTCGGAGTTCTCCGGAAAACGGTATGTGATAAAGGCAAACGGTTTTCACAGGATTTTTCTTCTCATCAAGAGCTATCTAAAACCTGGCTGGCCGGTAAAAAATTTGCAACGGTTTGTCTGGAAAT
>NW_007535244.1:0-206 GCF_000475195.1 Diaphorina citri
TGAATTGGGAAGAGGTACATCCACGTTTGATGGATTTGGTATGGCCTGCTCCATAGCAAGGTAAGCATTTTTACTGTATCTCAATTTGTTGCTTAAATATTTGGTATACTACCTACCTATGTACAAATCCAAAACACTAGTCTCAAATGCTGAGCAATTAGGAATGAAACCTTCATCCAGGATCAAGGTGTAGGTACGTTGTACCC
>NW_007535245.1:0-206 GCF_000475195.1 Diaphorina citri
ACTTGAAAATTCCCCACCCACGAACCCACTACTATTATGATAAATCAACATGAATTCGCTTTGAAGTTGTGAAATAGGATGTCACTGTTGAAAGACAAATACAACCATCGCAGAAACCCCAGAACTATCTACATATGGGAACGTCCACCGTCACTAGAGTGACCCCAAACCCTAAGAATTGAGTACTTCTTGTCTAATTACGAAGT
>NW_007535246.1:0-206 GCF_000475195.1 Diaphorina citri
TGAAGTAATTGCTAACCTTTTAATCACAAAACTGTACAATAGGTAAACAAAATTGATTTCGTTTTCATCGTCACCATCATCATAACCAGCTGTTATCAATCCACTGCTGAGTAAAGATAACGATCTTTACCAAATTCTAGCGTTTATACCGTGAAAATAGAAACTTGTGGATAAAAACAAAACAAAAAATTAAACAAACAGAACAT
>NW_007535247.1:0-206 GCF_000475195.1 Diaphorina citri
CAAACATAGTCGATCGACGGCCGTCAAGTCGATTATGGGTCAATTTTGGCCAATCAGTTGATGTTTGGAATCGATGCTGCTTGAGAGCCAGTAGGTATTTTGTTCATAATTATGGGTGTAAATCAGCAATCGCCAGCCTAGTTAGCTTGGTTGGTAGTGCGTCTGCCTTGTAAGCGCTAGGCCGCGGGTTCGATTCCCGCCCGGGG
>NW_007535248.1:0-206 GCF_000475195.1 Diaphorina citri
TTCTCCTAATGCCGTAAAAATACAATATCCTTCTTCTGCGCTTCTGCCGCTAATGAACATCATCGATACCTCAGGTGTAGGATATCTTCGGAGTTCGGACAGTCTTTTACTTGGGGTTTTCCTCCGACAGTATTCTTCCTTTGGTCAAACAGAACCGATCAGGCAATATCCATTTCCATGTCAAGTAATTACTTCGTTTAATTGAT
>NW_007535249.1:0-206 GCF_000475195.1 Diaphorina citri
TAAAATAAACGAGACCTTGTTTAGACTGCTGGGGTAAAGGGACTTTTTAGTCTCATTCGAGCAGGATAAACAAGGTATGTTCTATTCTATTCTATTCTATCTCTATCTTAAAAGATATGTTTTTCCACCCCCGAATGGCTAAATTTTTTCTATCCTGTATTTATTTTCTCTTCGCTTTCGGGACGATAAGACCTCAGTTGTTTTAG
>NW_007535250.1:0-206 GCF_000475195.1 Diaphorina citri
CCAAAACCTTGAAATTGAATAGTGACGTGTGTAACCCATACATATCAAACTTTTATGGTTTATCCTTTGAAGAGTTTGAAAGCAACAAATAATCTGTTGTCTGAAAGAAATGAACCGTTTTAAAGTTGTGGATGTGAAGATGAAATAAATGCGCTATCCAAAATATTTGAAGAACATGGGATGTAACAAATGGAGAGGGAAAGAGA
>NW_007535251.1:0-206 GCF_000475195.1 Diaphorina citri
TTTTTTTCCATTAGGCGCTTTAACAAACGAAACAACCTTACCGAAATAGAACCCAAAAACTTTGGTCTAGAAAGAAGGCTGGTTCTCGGTTTGAATTTTCAAGTTTAGTAGCTGCGGTTAAAATTGGGCACTTGTTCTAAAAATTGCATGTCTACAGTACACTCAAAGGTGCATGTAAACGTCTACAGTACACTCAAAGGTGCATG
>NW_007535252.1:0-206 GCF_000475195.1 Diaphorina citri
ACATGTAGGTAACTACTTATTTTCAGTTTTGCGAACTCATCTCAGCCGTACTTAGCCCCCAAACAAACCTCAAAGTACGACTGAACTTTCACAATAAAGATACTCATAAAGTTCAAGCGTGTTTATTTTACCTACTAAGTTCGGAAAGCAAACTCATGATTCCATTAAAACTTGGTAAACACTAAATTAAGTCAAAAATCGAACGT
>NW_007535253.1:0-206 GCF_000475195.1 Diaphorina citri
ACTTATCATTTTTCTCACTAGAGTCCGGCTCTGTCACTTTCCATGTCATGTACTTAGTGAGTTTTATAACAACATCATCCACAGCAATGTTGCTCCCATTCTCAACATCAATACTGATGGGTATGGTTTGACCAGGTACAAAGCCGGAGAATGGTGCAGATACGGACAACGTTAGGGGGCCTGATTGACGCCACAGAAAGCGGAAG
>NW_007535254.1:0-206 GCF_000475195.1 Diaphorina citri
ATGTACATAAGCTAAGATGGAGACAAGATGTGTTGAGATGCCTGCATCAAGATTAATCTAGCAATTAACAATCTGCATGTTATTAAATGAGATGATGCTGAGTAACTGCATCTAATCCTCTTCTGCATACAGTCTACGCCATTATTTTAGCTGACACTTCTATATTAACCCATATTATGACAATACACATTATGTAGGATGTGCCA
>NW_007535255.1:0-206 GCF_000475195.1 Diaphorina citri
TACTGGGAAATCAGTGTCATGAGGTTGAATGAATGTCATAGGGACTTGGGGTAAAGTTAAATGAAGGTCATGGGGTAAAATTGAATGAAGGTCATGGGGTAAACGTATGATTGAAGGTCATGGGGTAAGATTCAATGAAGGTCATTTAAACTTCATTGAAGGTCATGAGATAAGATTAAATGAAGGTCAAGGGTAAGAAGGTCGTG
>NW_007535256.1:0-206 GCF_000475195.1 Diaphorina citri
ATATAGGATAAGGTGTCCGTTATTTGAGAAAGCCGCCCTACTCGGACTTGAGAGGTTAATATTTGATGTGATGGCTTAAAATAGGTTTAAAAAATCAAACACATCAGAAAATGTCGTGTGGGCATTTGTTTTTTCATTTTGTTGGACGAAAATTTATGTACGTATCTTCTTGATAATAGGAAACAATAATGAATTCGACAGGTATC
>NW_007535257.1:0-206 GCF_000475195.1 Diaphorina citri
CGTAAATATTCAAAAAACGCTTATTGAAAACCTCACATATCAATAACTTTTCCAATTCTTCATTTTTCCATTTGTATGGAAAAGGAGGAACGCACGAGATGATGTAGAAACGTTTGAAGATTAGAGAAGCAGGCGGTAAAAACAAAACCAATACACCACCAAGGGCGCTTCTTACGTTTTTCATAGGACTTTTGCCAGTGGGGTGC
>NW_007535258.1:0-206 GCF_000475195.1 Diaphorina citri
ACACATGGTCACCTGGATTAATCAGAACAGCACCGTTAGTTAAGAACAATAATAGTGTTCCGCAAAACGGGATATTAATAAATATGTAACAATAATCGACTCTTGCGTGGGAGATATCCACTGGGCAAGGTTAACATCGGAGACATTTTCTACCAAATAACCCCCAGAGCTCTATTATTATGTGGCCAAATTCAACATAATAAATA
>NW_007535259.1:0-206 GCF_000475195.1 Diaphorina citri
TCACAGGTACATATTTCTTTTCTTGTGTACTTTTGTCTTTATTCTTTTTTAATCTTTGTGTTTTTCTTTGTCTCTTGAGGATTTTATCAATGATATCGGGTTTATATCCATTATTCTGTGCAATTTGCTTTATTATTGATATTTCATTGTTGAAATCTTCTTTACACAGTGGGTAGGTGATGGCCCTGTAAACCATACTATTGTAA
>NW_007535260.1:0-206 GCF_000475195.1 Diaphorina citri
CGAGAACAGCTTGGAGAAGGCCGAAGTCAGATGTATGCGCGGCCTCTCTTCAGCTACCACAACACAGGTACGTACACACCCCAGGGCAATGTTACGGGCCTTGAGCTGGGGGATTGAGCCGCTCAGCCCCTTGGTACAAAGCTCCATTACACCTGGGAATAGGGAGAGCAAGGGAGTTCGGAAAATGATTTATACTGAAAAAACTT
>NW_007535261.1:0-206 GCF_000475195.1 Diaphorina citri
TGGCTTTATGGTTTTCTGGACAAAATTTGCACCACCACTTTCGTTTTCCTGGTAAAAAGACCTTTAATTTGATATATAAGGTCGACCAGGTTTGGATAAGTCCTTCTATGAGTACAGACAGACCGACCGACCGACCGACTGACAGACACCGAAGCGAATACAATAGTCCGTCCCTTATACATTTTTATTATTACTATTGTAATAAT
>NW_007535262.1:0-206 GCF_000475195.1 Diaphorina citri
CTATAGAGTGTGTGATCTTAACTTTTGATCACCCAAGAGATAGAGATAATCAAGCAGCTCCACCGTTGGTCTTTGGGATCCGAGACAGAATCACACTGACAGCAAGTACCGGGGGGTACTTGGAGTGTATATGTTAATCCGCTTATCCATCTTACAGTTTTTTACCCGCACTTGTCACCTCACTTTATTTTTATTTTTTCAAAACT
>NW_007535263.1:0-206 GCF_000475195.1 Diaphorina citri
ATCAAATTAAAGGTCTTTTTACCAGGATCACGAAAATGGTGGTGCAAATTTTGTACAGAGAACCATAAAGCCAAAAAACCAAAAAAACTGGTTTTTGTGGGATTTTTTTCACATTTTCTCACACAAACGAGCTCTGATCTTAAAATTTGTCGCGACGACCTATGAACTCAAAGCGAGAAAGTTTTAGATAACACTTCAGTCGTTAA
>NW_007535264.1:0-206 GCF_000475195.1 Diaphorina citri
CCGCCCCGGGCGGGAATCGAACCCGCGGCCTAGCGCTTACAAGGCAGACGCACTACCAACTAAACTAAGTAGGCTGGCTCCTCTATCTTTAATTTTTACATTTACAAATATGTTCAAAAACGCGATATAGAGAGAGAAAGCGGGAGGGAGAGATGAGAGGGAGGGAGGAGAGAGGGAGGGGAAGAAGGAGAGAGAGGGAGAAGGAG
>NW_007535265.1:0-206 GCF_000475195.1 Diaphorina citri
CGTTTCTTCCTTCTCTCTTCCCTTTCGGTACAATTAATAAAACCTTAGTAGTTACGGTTCCCTCAATCACATATATATATTTTAGAGACCGCGAGAACCAAATCAATTTTATTGATGTGTGTTCAGAGTCATCATCATGAAAATCAATCCTAAGATTGGTAAGAAGCTCTCCACTCTTCTCTATTTGACGTCTTCCTTTTCATTTC
>NW_007535266.1:0-206 GCF_000475195.1 Diaphorina citri
CCCCATCAGATCCATAGGAAGAAAATTTTGTACCTTATGAGGTAGAAAAAATGTACCTCAGCTCCGGCTCTATAATGAAACTACCAAATTACAACACACTGCTTATTAGCTTATTACAACAAAACTTCTTTTCTTTCATCAATCCCATGAATCCGAATCATATGGGTCCGAACATTTTTCTTTTCTACAGCTCTGTACCCACAAAT
>NW_007535267.1:0-206 GCF_000475195.1 Diaphorina citri
ACAGACAGCTAACAGTAGGTAAATAGTACCTACAAACACAGCATCCCTATAGGAACTCAATTAACTACTGTTAAGTACACTAATAACTAATAAGGTACTGATTTCAAGACTGCAAGATGATCATCTTCTTTCCAACTAATAGACTTCAAATGGATCTGTTGATAGGATAACAATTCAAGGGTATTTCAATTTTTAACCTCAGTATC
>NW_007535268.1:0-206 GCF_000475195.1 Diaphorina citri
AATCAAATGGCTCGTTAAACGTAACAAACAAAACAGTGTTGTGTGTTTAATTTCAAGTGAGTAGGTAGTAAATTTTTTTACCATTTTATTCCCCACTGTCTAAAATGGACCAAGGTTTTGTTGAGTGCAACTCAACAAACATTCCGAAGCTGGATGTAAACATGTTGTTCGAGTTTGCAAATAAAAATGCATCTGGAGAAGGAGCT
>NW_007535269.1:0-206 GCF_000475195.1 Diaphorina citri
TGATAACACAGCGGACCAATCCGTACTCACTTGGCGTGTGTGTACAGAGAGATAAAATTTTATGAACCAATAGAACCCTCGCGTTGAGAATTGTATCTCTGATAACAGCATGGTGACATTATAGTCAGGGACGTTAAAGTTAATTGTCCATGAAGTGAAGATAGTAAATAACACCCACACTGCAACAAGCTTTTCTTTTTCAAATA
>NW_007535270.1:0-206 GCF_000475195.1 Diaphorina citri
AAGAATTTAACCATGGTTAAATCTAATAAATTTGCAATTTAATTAGCATTCACTTCAATATTATCATACTTGTAAGTACATCATGAAATTCATGAGTCATCACTGAAAACTGTGGTGTTTGGTAACCATCATGATCAGAACAAATAACTTTATTTTACTAATAGCTGGGATCACAATCTGACACTTCAGGGTTTATTCCCGGAATG
>NW_007535271.1:0-206 GCF_000475195.1 Diaphorina citri
GCCGGGACACCCCCTGAAATTCGGGACTGTCCCGGCCAATTCGGGACGTTTGGCAAGCCTATTCATATGTAAAGAAATTTTCAAGTCTTTCATATTGAATGTCACAAATATTGGTGAGAGATGGGTTAATGTTCGAGTGCTTTTACTCCCTTTTGCCTCCAGAGCGATCACACAGAATAATATATGGGCTTTTAAAAACACATTAA
>NW_007535272.1:0-206 GCF_000475195.1 Diaphorina citri
ATTTTTCAAAACGCAAAACGCACAATCCGAGGTCTGGCATTTCTCATTTCCACTCCGCGGATCGAGTAGTTTATTCTTCTTTCTCCATGATGGTCAATGGCCGATTTCGGCGATTGAGCTTTTCCATAAAATCCAGTCCTATTTACAGTTATTTACAGTTGCTCAATCTCAACTGTCGAATTTCGGGGATCGAGCAGTTTGCATTT
>NW_007535273.1:0-206 GCF_000475195.1 Diaphorina citri
CACATTTTCAAGTACCCTCAAGTTTAAACGTTGAAAACTGCAAAAGCTTCCGTTCCCATTTTGTCTATTTCGTACTGAAACTAGGAGTTCATGGGATTATAGACTCATAGAATTCTCAACGCAATGATCCCCCAAAAACTAATATGTATGCTGAAAATGTGTAGGTTGTAAGAGTATGTAGGTACATTATGACAATTTTTCCAGCA
>NW_007535274.1:0-206 GCF_000475195.1 Diaphorina citri
CTGGACATGGTTGGAATACATTTATAAAAAATGTACGTACATTCTGGGATCTTTTTCTTTTGAAAAGTCGTAGATGTACATATGTCAACATTCATAAACACAGGAAGTATCTAGCATGTACAATGTACATAGGGTAAGTGTACCATTTATTCGCCCACCTAAAAAATGTACCATTTATTGGCCCACCTGCCCACATTTATTTTTCT
>NW_007535275.1:0-206 GCF_000475195.1 Diaphorina citri
TATAGACAATACTAGCGCATGGATGTCAGGGTTGTTAGTGTAATTGTAACCAGAAAAACAGACCATTAGGTCAATGAGAGCTCTCTCGATGTAACTCTAGCAGAGAACATCAAAACTCTAGCAGAGAACATGAGAAGTGTGCTCGTGAGGATGGATTTTGTTTCGCATTCTTTTCATATTAGAAGACAAAGTAGTCTCAGAAAAAT
>NW_007535276.1:0-206 GCF_000475195.1 Diaphorina citri
TATTAAATAGCCACCGGCTGGGAATCACATCAGTCATTCTTAACCACTTTACCTTGTTATGAATGATAATAATACAGGGTGGTTATGTCGTACCAATTTCCTCTAGGTCGCGGGTTCGATATGAATCCGGGCGGATTCTATCCTGAACGGATAAGGTTCGTTTTCGGAAAGACTGGCTTTCTTTTATCCTGTCTTTCTTTCTTCTT
>NW_007535277.1:0-206 GCF_000475195.1 Diaphorina citri
GAAGGTCCCGGGTTCGAATCCCACCATCGACAAAAATTTGTACTCGTTTTTTGATTGCAAAAATTTCAGGGTTACTTCCTAGTGCTCTCATGTTGATCCAGCAACTAAATGGGAAGTACGGCCAGTCGAGCACTGTGTCTCTTATGGCCCATCTGATGAGGGACATACTATGGGATAAGCATGCTACGACACGGACCACATGAGTC
>NW_007535278.1:0-206 GCF_000475195.1 Diaphorina citri
TGGGTTGTTGGGTCTGAGGTCGCACCACAAAACTAAATAATGATTTCCGCACAGAATGAATATCCATGCATTTGTGCTAAACGAGTTGGAAGTTGGAATTCTTTTACTAGACTGACTTCATTATACTTCCCCCACCTAATCTATCCAAGGAATATCTATGCAAGTACTTCGAGACATCAGTGCCAATATGCACATTTGCGATTGAT
>NW_007535279.1:0-206 GCF_000475195.1 Diaphorina citri
GAAAATATACTTGTGGAATTTCAAACAACCAACTAAAATAGCCATCATCTCTTTTTCAACTTGAGCATAATTCTTTTGAGATGACTTCTTCTAACTGCAAAGACTTATTGTCTAGCTTATCATTTAAACCAAAAGAATTGAAGATATGCAGACACTCCTCTCCTATCAGATGAAGGAACATAGCTACCTGCTTTTCCGGCGCGGCG
>NW_007535280.1:0-206 GCF_000475195.1 Diaphorina citri
GGAACTTGTTGAATGCTACAATACCCTTCTGTAGACGAATCCTGCATTCCAGAAATGCATCCCAAAGACCTGTGAAGAGTATTTAATTAAACAGAAGTCAGATTGAAGAAATGAAAGAAATTCTTTATATCCCATAGAATTTAAATTGTTATGGTAGAGATTTTTGCTGTTCTATATGCTACTTGAGATTAAAGAAAGAACAGTTT
>NW_007535281.1:0-206 GCF_000475195.1 Diaphorina citri
AGTTGTATTCATAGACACTGAAAATTGATATAGTAATAAGAATTAGAATTTGGCTTGTCACTAAATAGAGGGTAAAACCCCTGTCATTAAAAAACCTTGGCAGTTAAGTGTGCTTTGACAGTAAATCTTTTTTTTTTTTTTCTTTCAAATAACAGAGAATGGTAGGCATATTAAAAAAAAAGTATTTAATATGAAAATATGCTCAC
>NW_007535282.1:0-206 GCF_000475195.1 Diaphorina citri
TAGCAGAGACGTCGTAAATGCTCTTGTAAGGTGCTTCAGGCATGTGTTCACTATCAGGTATCATGTTCTCTTCAATATGATCCTTGCTGGGGAACTTAGTGTCCGATGGTACAGAATTCTTCGAGTTGTGTTTGGGAACTTTACTTTTCTCAGTAGAGTTTTCTCTCCCTTCATCTTGATCATTGTCCATATTGACCAAGTCGATG
>NW_007535283.1:0-206 GCF_000475195.1 Diaphorina citri
TTAATTGACTTGACTACTTACCTATATGACAACATGGACAGGGGACAAAAGGTAATTGCCTGCTTTTTAGATATAGCTAAAGCTTACGACTCCATACAACACGACAAACTACTACAAGAACTACGAAGCATAGGACTGACGGACACTGCACTTACCTGGTTTACTTCCTACTTGACTAACAGAACACAACAAGTACGACTGAACTC
>NW_007535284.1:0-206 GCF_000475195.1 Diaphorina citri
GGACAAATAGACAAACTCATTTCTTATACCCACGAACCTGTTACTTCTAACTCCGTGCCTGACATATGACCCTGTACAATTTCTTCTCTCTCTCTCGACATCCTACCTATACTCTTCTCTTCTTCTATCTCCTATTCTCTCTCTCAGGATGGAAGTTCAATTTGCTTATCACCTTCGGCTACAGCATCAAATCAATTATTGTAAAA
>NW_007535285.1:0-206 GCF_000475195.1 Diaphorina citri
CATTAATTTTAATTTTATGACTACTTGTAATTCTACCTACATGGTTTAATTCAACTTGATTGTGTGTTTTTTCCCCAATAGAGAAAAAATGCTTGTTTATTATGCATACATGGTGGTTATGGTTATAATATGTACCTACTTGATATGTAGGTATAGGTAATAGGTATGTATTTATGTCCGTTTGTAGATTTGGGTCATTGTTTATC
>NW_007535286.1:0-206 GCF_000475195.1 Diaphorina citri
TCGCCAAATCCGCGAACAAAATTGCCAAATCCGCGAACATAATCACGAAATCCGCGAACAAAATCACCAAATCCGCGAACATAATCGCAAAATCCGCGAGCATAATCGCGAAATCCGCGAACATAATTACCAAATCCGCGAACAAAATTGCCAAATCCGCGAACATAATCACGAAATCCGCGAACATAATCGCGAAATCCGCGAAC
>NW_007535287.1:0-206 GCF_000475195.1 Diaphorina citri
TCCGCTAGCGCGCTTGCATAGTGGCGCTACCTAACAGACGAAAAAAACAACTGCGTAAAGTCTGACGTCACACATATTCGAACTCTTTTATTAGAACGGAAAATAACAAGCTGGGTCCGTCCCTCCGGGAAATATTTAGCCCGTAGTTTATTCGATCAGTACCTATGTACCTACCTAATTTGTTTAATATTCAGTTTATTATTATT
>NW_007535288.1:0-206 GCF_000475195.1 Diaphorina citri
TCTTGTGATAAGTGACTAAGGAAAAATTGCATCTAATGAATGCAGTTGAACTTTTGGTTCATATGTCTGATGTGTAACACACCATATGTCTGGTGTTACAATTTGTTTGACACTTGATACCCGGTTCACATTCGCACGGAGTATGAAGCAACAGGTAGCCTGGTTTGTAATCCCCTCATGTCACCCGTCACATTATGCCAATACGA
>NW_007535289.1:0-206 GCF_000475195.1 Diaphorina citri
CTTTGAAGAAAAGATCCATGTCATATCAAAAATTAAAAGTAAGAATCACTTCAAGTTCTTTTTTGGGACCTGTTGAACTATGAACAGCCATGAACTTCTAGTGACGGAGAAAAATTGAACTCTGCCTTGTACCTAAGCAGTAGGTTGTGAGTTTGTTTGCAAACTTAATCCCACAAACAGATTTGATGAGGTTTGTTATCTGAACT
>NW_007535290.1:0-206 GCF_000475195.1 Diaphorina citri
CCTTTATTAGAAGTACAATAGGGTCTTTATCAACACGATAACGCCTCGATTTCATCTCTAATTAATATCAACACATGATTTAGAAAGGTTCAAATTATTATCGATTATTTTAAAGGTGCAACTACGAGTACTTGCTTGTTTGAAATATCAATTGTATAATACCTTACGTCCTTACCTATTTGTCTGGTAGTGCATGGTGCATTCCT
>NW_007535291.1:0-206 GCF_000475195.1 Diaphorina citri
CTAAGAGAGGGGTCTCTCTTGTTTTGTGTGCAGTAATTCTTTCTTTAGTTTTCCTTAATAAATTATTATTAATGGCACCTTGCTTATTAAATTTTCTTCTAATTAATAGATTTACCAATTTAGATACCAATAATAACAGTCTAAAACAAGGGCTGATTGAGAGGCTGACGAAAAATGCCGAACCCTTCTGAATACGGGTAAAAGTA
>NW_007535292.1:0-206 GCF_000475195.1 Diaphorina citri
TGCTGGAGTAAAGGGACTTATCAGTCCTATGCGAGCAGTATAAATAAGCACTATTATTATTATATAGGTAGGTACCTAGTACCTACATAGGTAGGTACCTACATAGGCAGGTGCCTACATATGTAGGTAGGTACCTACATATGTAGGTAGGTACCTACGTAGGTAGTGTTTACATAAAGTGGAACTTTGAGCAGGGATGTTTGGTA
>NW_007535293.1:0-206 GCF_000475195.1 Diaphorina citri
CAAGTGATTGGTCAACTCAGGCGGTATCAAGTGAATTTTACTGATACTTGTGATTCTCAGACTCTCTGATTCATAGGTACTATCATTCATTTACTTTGGAATTATTTAATTTCTTGATATAATATGCGTTTCGTGTAAGTTCAATGCTATTAATCTGGGAATTATGAACATAGGTGGTATCAGAGCCGTTGAGAAACTAAACAAGG
>NW_007535294.1:0-206 GCF_000475195.1 Diaphorina citri
ACCTGCTAGTGTTAGTCTATTACCTACCACAGTTTTGCCTTTCTTCTTGCGATTTTTATCGCACGCGTTGGGTATGTTAGCTTCTTTTCTCAGAGCTCTGGATCTCAGGGTAACTTTAGACAGGAGCATCTCTAGTTCTGCCTCCAAATTGTTGATCTCGTTCATACCCACTGCATCCGTGGAGAATCGACTGATAACTGAAAAGG
>NW_007535295.1:0-206 GCF_000475195.1 Diaphorina citri
GTAAGCAACAACAGGATAAAAACAAATTTAAACAATCAGGAGTGTACCTATATCAATGTCAACCTAAGAATAAACCTCCTGCTCCCAACCATTGTCCTAAAAAATACATTGGCCTGACAAACAGAAGTTTTGAAGAAAGGTACAAAGAGCACACACAACATTCAGCTCACACAAATCCATCTTCTACAGTAGCACGCCACATAAAG
>NW_007535296.1:0-206 GCF_000475195.1 Diaphorina citri
TAAGTTGGAATTTTGATTTACAAAAGATGGATAGATTGTTGAACTTTTCAAGTCTATTAATATTTGGACGGTTCTTGTTTAATGATGAAAGCGACGCCAAAAGGAGTTCTCTCTTCTAATTTATAAGCCTTAATTACCCAATATACCTATCTCATGAAGGACAGGGAGATGGAGAAGGAAGGAAGAATGGACTGATAACACCGACG
>NW_007535297.1:0-206 GCF_000475195.1 Diaphorina citri
CTGTACTTGGAATCCCATCTATAGCTATCATTCTGGTAGAATCGAAAAAATTCAGCACAGGGCATTGCGGATTCTGGGTAGAAAGGCTAGATCTCTGGAACTATCCTACCAATCCCTTGAAAGATCCTTCTTCTTCCTCTTTCTATTAGGCGTGAAATGTATGACATCATAACTCTCTACAATATCCTCAACTCTAAAATAGACAC
>NW_007535298.1:0-206 GCF_000475195.1 Diaphorina citri
TATAGTTGTGCCATGGCCTGCCAGGAAACCACACAAGCACAACTATAGTTGTGCCATGGCAGGGAAAGAGTTAAAAAGAAGGAGAGGGAAATATCAGCCCTGATAGAACTTGGAACCAAAGCAAAATAAAATAAGAAAATGCCATGCCTATAACTATAAAAAGGAAAGAGTTTCTTATTATCTTTCTAGACCGTAATATTACGTAC
>NW_007535299.1:0-206 GCF_000475195.1 Diaphorina citri
ACAAAATATCTCGAGAACGGTAAGAGCTAGAGACTTGAAATTTGGTATGTATCTTTCAAATGTGACAAGGATGCAACAAAAAAACGTTTGGTTGAGATGGTTGCTGCGCTTGGCGCGGTATTTTGACTGCTTTTGGACAGATTTCGACCGTTTTTTAGCGTTTTTCAGCTATAGCGACTGAACGGTTAGAGATATTGTAAAAGTTA
>NW_007535300.1:0-206 GCF_000475195.1 Diaphorina citri
CAGTACCTATGTACCTACCTAATTTGTTTAATATTCAGTTTATTATTATTATTGATTTGATTTTTTGATTTTACTTTCGTGTAATGATTTAAAATCAAGACTAGAGCCCATTCTCCCTTTCTTCCCAGTATAATGTTTAAGTCACCCATCCATTTATTGGCCTTTCTCGGCGTAGCTTAACACAGGTGACGCTAAAACCGGTCTTA
>NW_007535301.1:0-206 GCF_000475195.1 Diaphorina citri
TTATTTCATTCCTTAATTCCCAGCCGTTTCTGAGATATAAGCGTGGTTCGCAAATCACGAACCACCCTGTATATTATCTAGTGCAATCCTACCTAAAGGCTTGTTCCTCACACGCCAAACCATTAAAACTAACACACTAGCCATTGTCTATAAATTTATATTAATATAGGTATGTGTGATATTTTCTCATTTAAGTTGTAAACTTT
>NW_007535302.1:0-206 GCF_000475195.1 Diaphorina citri
AGGAAATCAAAATGTCATCCCAACAATAGTTATTTCAGATCATCTTTTGTTAAGTTTAGGTCATTGAGTAAAAGAGCTCTGAGGGCGGATGAAATTAAATATAAGCGCAAAGTAGAGGCTGACTTGCGTTTAAATCCCAAGTTCTTCTGGCAGTATGTTAAGACCCAGTACAAGAACCATCATGAACTGAGTATTGTCCAGGATGG
>NW_007535303.1:0-206 GCF_000475195.1 Diaphorina citri
TATTGGAGTCAGAGAAAGTAAAAAAGTTAACCAGTTTTTCCATTGTCTATAGAGGATTTTTCACTATAAAAAATATTACATGAGACTTCTACCCTCAAAAACCACGAATAAACTACCATTTGGGAGACTTTAAAAATCTAGTGATTTCTTTTCCTTGAATCTAGTAATTTTTAAAAATTTGGAGTGGAGACCCTGTTTTCTACTGG
>NW_007535304.1:0-206 GCF_000475195.1 Diaphorina citri
TGGATCAGATATAAACCTACTGACTTGGAAAGAACACTCCACCCGCGTTCGAAATGGCCGGAGGAAAATTTCACTGAGGTGAACCAACAATACCAACACAAGACCAAGAGTAGATACACAATACGGTCCATATACAATCTGTTAAGTTGTAGCTGAACCACCACAAAAGAGTGCACAATCAGAGAAGTTAGATCTCTGAAACACCT
>NW_007535305.1:0-206 GCF_000475195.1 Diaphorina citri
GCTTTTATTTTTAGTAAAGTTCTTCGTAAATCTTTGGATGTATTCGTGCATGCTTTCCTGTAATGCCTTTGACCAGAATTCTATGTAGGTATTTACCTGTTGTGCTCTCTATTTTTTGTTGGTTTGTCACCTTTATCTTCAACTGGTCAATATTTTCAATAGATTTAATTTCCCTTGCATTGACAAGTTTTTTGTTTCCTCAATTC
>NW_007535306.1:0-206 GCF_000475195.1 Diaphorina citri
GTGTTCATTTAATACACCTTTATACTGTCAATGTCGTCGAAGACCAAGGTTCCTCGCACTTTTAGTAGCTCATAGAGACTCTCTATCATTTTCATAGGTTTGGTTTTTCAGGCGACTAATACGCGCTGCTAAAAGTCGCGCGACTACTCTTCTAATGTGCGACGGGACTAAAAGGTCTCCGTATGCCAAAAGTTTAAGTTCCTTTG
>NW_007535307.1:0-206 GCF_000475195.1 Diaphorina citri
CGAGTTTGGAGATTCTACTTTGAATCAACGAGCGCGGTAGCACTACACCCCGCCAAGTCAGGAAAGTTTGACCGTCGATATTATCTAAATAGGTCTTTACTTGACTAAATAATCGTCAGACTTGATAGAAAAAAGTTCAGAAAAGAGTTAACAAGATCAACTAAAAATTTTCAATATTGATATCGACTGCCCATTTTATTTTATCA
>NW_007535308.1:0-206 GCF_000475195.1 Diaphorina citri
TCTTTTTGTGTGTGAGGGTGGAATTCAGGAGCTGTTTGTAGGTAGGTACATTATTTATGCACATATTCTTCAAAACCAGTTAACTTACCTGAGAATATATCAATAGAATGAAGATTATGTGATGAAGGTTTATTTTGCCCTTCATGGCCTTCGCTAGAAAGGCCTTCGTTGTGAAAGTCTTTACTGACATTCAAAATTGGATTCTG
>NW_007535309.1:0-206 GCF_000475195.1 Diaphorina citri
TTATCTCCAATTTACAACCTGTTTTAAATATTTCTCAGCACCCACACTTTCTTCCCATTTAAAATGGGAATGCAAAGTCATTCGAATATGATTTGCCCTATTGTTCACTTCTTTTCACTTCCCATTACCTATTTCTTTTCCGCTCTCTTCCTATAATATTCCCCTTCTCTTTCAATTCAACTTCTCATTCTCACCTTTTCGCCTAT
>NW_007535310.1:0-206 GCF_000475195.1 Diaphorina citri
ATCAAAGTTTTAGTTAGCTTTAGTACACTAACATTGGCGTTAACCTCCTATGGAGCAAAAACAAAAGTACATTAATCCAGTAGATTAATGAGTAGGTTATTTGAATCGAAAGTGGAACCCTGAATCTGTGCATTCACAAAAGAGACAGAATTCAATTTCAAGCTGTTCTGAATTCTGAATAATCGTGTGATACTGATAGTTGATAG
>NW_007535311.1:0-206 GCF_000475195.1 Diaphorina citri
TTTGTACACAGGTTCCCTAACTCCCTGGTCAAATTACCCGATTTGCCAACCTTTGACCTTTGAGGCAACCACTGCTGGAGTACAGTTTTCTTCCTGTAAAATCAATCTCTTGACTGTTGGTAACTTGGGTTACTAGGTGATTGAATGGTGACGTGACTCTACACACGAGGCTACTCAGAAACAACCAAAATCTCTAGATCATTCAG
>NW_007535312.1:0-206 GCF_000475195.1 Diaphorina citri
CAAAATAAAAATGGTGGTGGAACACTCATCTTTAAGAAAAAAAGTTGGTTTCTGTAGGCTGGTTCCTTGCTGTCCAGTAGCAGAGTTGTTAAGGTAGGTATATAATTATATTAATTTGTAGATCTGTCTGACAGGTCTCAATGCCATCTTCTCCAGCTTTCACACTCTTGAGCATCTCTTTTCATCTATTCATAGCTTCTTCCTTT
>NW_007535313.1:0-206 GCF_000475195.1 Diaphorina citri
ATGCCAGTGACCGTGAAAATCATTACCAGCGAGAATATTAGATTAGATTTTCGATCAATACAAATTGTTCGTAAAAAACCCTCCTAGACACTAACGTCATCATTAGTAATAATTTGAAAAGTAAACACTGAACAATATGTACAGAGTTGAAATATTGTTTACAATATTGATTATTTAAAAACATAGAGAACTTTTGAACTCTTTTC
>NW_007535314.1:0-206 GCF_000475195.1 Diaphorina citri
TCAAGAGACATAAAGAACGAATTGGAAAACATAATACAGAAATTTGAGAAGAAGTCAAAAGAAGAAGATATGACACGAATCCAACAATCATCGTACAGTACTGTATACAGGGAGTTGACGGAGGAGGGAGGGGGAGGGACTTACCTTTCCTATGGAATGCACATGGGCAAAATACGACTAGCAAGTCAGCTTAGAATAGCTGCAGA
>NW_007535315.1:0-206 GCF_000475195.1 Diaphorina citri
TATTGTATCAATACTATTCCAGCAGTTCTCAAGTGAGAACTATTAAAAATAAAATGGACACATGGAGTGAAGAGATACGATTGTGACCCTCATTATAACTGTCTGAACTCTGAAACAAGTACCTAACGCACCTATCAACATCATTAGCTATCTTGGTACACAACACAATTGAACATATTGTAGTAGAGAGTCTTAGTACATAACTA
>NW_007535316.1:0-206 GCF_000475195.1 Diaphorina citri
TTGGAAACTTATCTCTAGTTGGGAGTTGAACCCAAACAATTGAAACTTAACTCTAATTGGGAGTCGAACCCAAACAATTGGAAACTTATCTCTAATTGGGAGTCGAACCCAAACAATTGGAAACTTATCTCTAATTGGGAGTCGAACCCAAACAATGATTGCTAGGTAAAATTTCCATCAGATGTTGGGAGTTTTACATAATTCTC
>NW_007535317.1:0-206 GCF_000475195.1 Diaphorina citri
CCCTCAACTATGACATACCTACATTAATAAGTCCCTCAACTATGATATACCTGGATTAATAAGCCCCTCAACTATGACATACCTACATTAATAAGTCCCTCAACTATGACATACCTACATTAATAAGCCCCTCAACTATGACATACCTACATTAATAAGTCCCTCAACTATGATATACCTGGATTAATAAGCCCCTCAACTATGAC
>NW_007535318.1:0-206 GCF_000475195.1 Diaphorina citri
ACCTTAAGATAACCCACATGACAGTGTGACACCCTAACATAACGAAAATTTTAACAATTTACAACTCTTATTATTGTTACAATTTTCGTTACAAAAACGGTGTCTGTGTGTGTTCTATCCATTTTTGAGCGAAACGTAGAATCTAATTATCCGAATAATAAAAACATGTTGCCTTCACATATCACATTAGATTATCCATATTTATA
>NW_007535319.1:0-206 GCF_000475195.1 Diaphorina citri
TTGATACGATTTAATATCTTCAAGTCTGAGTGCTGTTAATCTTTTTTGATGTTTAAATTCAGCTGTGCAGTTTCGACTCTCATGTCACGAATACATCTCTACTCCATTGTTTTTCTTCTTCTGCTTCTTTTTCAAGAAGTTTGATGGAGGGAACTGTAGCTAAGGAGGTCTTATCGTCCCGAAAGCGAAGAGAGAAGGAAGGCAGG
>NW_007535320.1:0-206 GCF_000475195.1 Diaphorina citri
GTTAGGGGCTCAAATAGATCGAATAGGTACCTATCTACGCATTTTGTTATCACTATTTTTCAATATCAGCATAGGTAGCATATCAGACGATGACGATGACGATGACGATGACGATGATGACGATGACGATGACGACGATGACGATGACGATGACGATGACGATGACGATGGTGATGGTGATGGTGATGGTGATGGTGATGGTGATG
>NW_007535321.1:0-206 GCF_000475195.1 Diaphorina citri
AAAGTAACTATAATACAAAGTAACAAAAAGCTCTTCTTAGAGACACACAGGTAGAGGTAGGTAAGGTGTGATAGGTACATTATTTTGTTTCTTTTCGAAGGAAAATAGATTAAGACGTTAATGGCCTTACATGGTGTTCGACAAGTGAAGAAAGATAGGGAAACAAAGGAAGTGGGAAGATTGGGAAGGAAGAAAGTGTGAAATAG
>NW_007535322.1:0-206 GCF_000475195.1 Diaphorina citri
CTCCTTATTTATACTTCCCCTCCATACCGTCCTATGTAACACTTTTTCCCTTCTGCATTCCTTCTCTTTTAAATCTTTATCAACTTTTATCTTTCCAAGTCTCCGGTTCAATCTCACTCCGCAATTCTTTTACAGGAATCAATTTTAGCCTGTGACTCTTTTACTTACAGGAACATGAAAATGGCGGGCAGGGTCAGGAACTCTCC
>NW_007535323.1:0-206 GCF_000475195.1 Diaphorina citri
CGAAAATTCAATTTTTATTTTCCGTTCTAATGAAGATGTGTGACGTCAGACTTAACGCAGTTGCTATTTTCGTCCGCTGGATAGCGTCAGTATGCAAGCGCGCTAGCGGAGGAGCAGAAAGAACTGCCCAGAAACGTATGCGCACAAACACATTAATGCGTTGCCTGCAAGGGAGCTTTGCTCGGGACATTTGATGTGACGTCATC
>NW_007535324.1:0-206 GCF_000475195.1 Diaphorina citri
AAATGAAAATACTGTTGGGAGTGAAATGGAAATTGAGCCACCTCCACAATTGACGCAGTGAGGAGTCTTTTTCAGATTGAGTTCTGTCCATTCTCAACCTCATGATACATAGTTCTAGACTAGACGAGGCTTTGTATCCATTCTCGGCCTCATGATAGTTCTGGACGAGGATTTGTTCATCACTGTCATATTCACCACATAATAGT
>NW_007535325.1:0-206 GCF_000475195.1 Diaphorina citri
CAACTTCTAGCCTCTTTACCTTGTGTTTCTTACAAGTCAGGCAATCATTCAGAGCATGGTTGACCGATCTTCGGCCGCCTAAGATCCAAAATCTTCGTCTCAGTAAAGCTAACAGTGTCTGGGTCCCCGCATGCAAATTACCTTTGTGTTCTTCTAGGATGAGTCTATGAACTACAGGGTGTTTTGAATTTGGGAGCACAATGGGG
>NW_007535326.1:0-206 GCF_000475195.1 Diaphorina citri
TGTTAGACCAAGCTTAGCAGCTTGGCACGAATTACTTGTTACTTATACCTTACTACTAGTAATAAATGTACGTTGAAGTTCAGTGAAGTTTAGAAATCACTCGGAAAAAATTGTCCCAGAAAAGCTCGATATATATCTCCCTTGCTTTAATCCTACATCAGTGTCCACTGTTAGGGTCAGCTCTCCTTGTTCGCAGGTGATAAACT
>NW_007535327.1:0-206 GCF_000475195.1 Diaphorina citri
CTTGATGAAGTATCACATTACAAATATCTAGGCGCAGAGATCACTAAAGACGCCAAATGTGATAGTGAAATAAAAACACGTATAGCCATATCCAAACAGGCATTTTGGAAGCATAAAGAGATCATGCGTCGCAATATCTCAAAACGAACAAAAATCCGTATCCTCCAAACATACATCTTCTCTATTTTATCATACGGCTGTGAGTC
>NW_007535328.1:0-206 GCF_000475195.1 Diaphorina citri
GATTTCCTGCAATCTGATTGGTTCCTTCATTTTGGGTTGATGACTCATTGCTGCCACATTGATCTGGATGAACTATACATAGTAAAATAGGGTGAAGTTAAGTAGGAACCTACTTTGAAAGAGGTGGCAATAGTTTGAAATTACACAGTGTCACGTCAGATCTCCATAAATTTCATACCTACCTCCATACTTGTACCAGGTATAGG
>NW_007535329.1:0-206 GCF_000475195.1 Diaphorina citri
GTACCAAAAATCAATTTTATTGATTCTTACTGTTGGATGGAAGAAACAAGAAGAGTACCGAGAATAGTAAGAAAGAGAAGGATGAAGAGGAAGTTTAAAGAAAACAGATCTGAAGGGGTTAATTTCACATTTTTCTACTCTGTTTAACTCTATTACACTCATAATAGGTATTATTATTTTGTGATATTTCTTTAGTTAATTTTTCA
>NW_007535330.1:0-206 GCF_000475195.1 Diaphorina citri
TATACCCATTGACACATAACCGAACTTGAAATTCCTACTTGTTTACTTACTCGCATGTGAATCTTGTACATTTGTTGAGTTACAAGCTCCTCAATTGCCTGACGAACATTGATTGTTCTCTGAAACAAAAATAGAGGTGGGGGAGTATTAGAAACAGGAATCCACCAATCCAATCTGGTCCCTGGTGATTTTTAAATCCTAAGAAT
>NW_007535331.1:0-206 GCF_000475195.1 Diaphorina citri
CCTAAATCCCAACCCTTGACTTGCCAGGTTTGAGAGGACGCCATCTTGGATTTCCAATGGTTTAGTACAGGCGCTACCACGCCACCTAGTGGTTAAACGAATTTTTCTATTTTCCTTTAAAAGAGGGGGAATGAGATTGAGACGAGGGGAAATCATCTCAGATTCCAAAAGGAAAATACGTGTGTACTGTTGCTCATTTAAGGCCT
>NW_007535332.1:0-206 GCF_000475195.1 Diaphorina citri
TACCCAAAAACTGCAAACTACTGTTTGTGTCAGACCCTGTTATGAAACAAGCACAGAAGCACCACGTTATGAACGCAATATAGTCTGAAATTGCAGCCAATAACACAGCATTTTACTTTGAGCATGAATATCCAATCCGTATAGGTACAAGTATCAACGAATACCTATTTATAGGTGGCACAATTTTTATACGTTCCTTTTTTCCC
>NW_007535333.1:0-206 GCF_000475195.1 Diaphorina citri
GCATGGAAAATAAATAAAAATTAGTAAACCCAAGTACCTAAATAACTACCAACTTGTCTATCTTAATAGGAAGTACCAGCCTTGTTAGCTTGGAAGTTAACGCGCCTACCCTGTAATCGTTAAGTCGCGGGTCTGGTTCCCACCCGAAGCGAATTTTATCCTAACCTAAGATTCGTTTCTCGCGTTGTATCACCCATCTGATACTG
>NW_007535334.1:0-206 GCF_000475195.1 Diaphorina citri
AAATACAGTGTACATACAAGGAAACAGAAATTTCCTCACTGGTGGAAGCCAGCAACAAGAAAAATGTTCAAAAGAAAGGAGAGATTAAGAAAAACCCAAAAGAAAACAACAACACAGCAGCTTGAATATTCTAAATTAAGAAAATTAATTAAAAAAGAAATAAAACAAAACTACACCGAACACGTAGAAAATATCACACAAAAAAT
>NW_007535335.1:0-206 GCF_000475195.1 Diaphorina citri
TTCCCTCATATATCAAAATAACACTGATTGATCGACCCAACAGTACCTTTCTTACTATTTTTGTTCAAAGTTGGTATCCTCAGCACAAGTAGGTAACTACCATGAGAATTTCTCCACGATTGAGCTCCATGAGATCTCGAGATTATGTCGTCTTCTTCCTTCTATACACAAAGATGTGTTTGTATAGCAATATCGGCTTTCCATTT
>NW_007535336.1:0-206 GCF_000475195.1 Diaphorina citri
ATCCTGTCTTCCTTCTCTCTTCGATTTCGGGACGATGGGACCATAACAGTTACAGTTCCCTCTGTCAAACCTCTTCAATAAAAAAAAAATATTTACTACATTAAAAAATATCATCATGGTAATCCCTGAGGATGATGAGTGGGGGGTAAATTTAATTAGGTTGCGTCAGTTTCATATTGACCATTTGCTTCCTAAATTAATGGGAT
>NW_007535337.1:0-206 GCF_000475195.1 Diaphorina citri
TTCGTCTCTAAAACATTTTGCCAAATTTCAGTTTAAAAAAAGTACTTTGTTCTAATGTTGGTGTTCCCCATCTCATTACAGCAACAAAGCAAGTATAGCACATTCTATTTTGTTTTTATACTTCGTTCAACCTATTCTGAGTTGTTGTTGTTGTAGCTGCCCTGAGGGGGGTTGAAGGTCTCTTGCCAAGATTACTTTTTCCGTCT
>NW_007535338.1:0-206 GCF_000475195.1 Diaphorina citri
GGGTGAAACATGCCATACATAGTGAGGAACTTTCGTGTATCATAATCGAACTGTCTGATTTCATCCAATCTCCAATCAATGATACCAAAACTATATTGGAGGACAGGAACAGCAAGAGTGTTGAGAGCTTGAATTTTATTCCTCGCATTTAGCTCAGATGACAATATCATTCTCAGTCTTCTCTTGTATTCTTTCTCGATCAATTT
>NW_007535339.1:0-206 GCF_000475195.1 Diaphorina citri
CTGCTAACTCTGTATCTAATATAAGCAGTAACGAGGATAGGTGTATTCTTACTACGAGTACTATTAGTGAGGTCAGTGACCCTACTGCAACATTGTGTGTATTCCATCTAAACATTCAGTCCCTTAGAAATAAGGTAACTTTATTAGAGAGTCTGTTTACAGGTAGTATCCGTCCTAATGTAATCTGTATTACGGAACATTGGTTG
>NW_007535340.1:0-206 GCF_000475195.1 Diaphorina citri
GGTGAGATAGTTGACAAGTATTGAACATGCAGTTAAATAAGAAGGAAGAGAGAAAAAAGTAGGACATGTCATATCTGACATATCTATGCAAGCATGCACATTGCACA
Source organism: Diaphorina citri (assembly GCF_000475195.1). Taxonomy (NCBI): domain Eukaryota; kingdom Metazoa; phylum Arthropoda; class Insecta; order Hemiptera; family Psyllidae; genus Diaphorina; species Diaphorina citri. Next base: position 108 of record NW_007535340.1, read on the forward strand.
CATGTAGCTACTTATTTCTTATAGGGTACAAACTAAAAATCACAATGTACCTAATCACATTCTGAAAACCATCTTTGGAACACATGTATGAGTACAATC
>NW_007535341.1:0-206 GCF_000475195.1 Diaphorina citri
TCAATTGCGCCCGCTTTGGTCACACCAGCAAGTTCTGTAAGAATAACCCCCTATGTAAGATTTGCTTCCAGCCCATGGTAGATAACGATCATCAATGTGTAGCAGCCCAGATTACCTGTATCAACTGCAAGGGAGGTCACAAGCCCTTGGAACCATGTTGTCCGGAACTCAACCGTCAGAAGAAGATTAAAGAGCTACAAAGTACC
>NW_007535342.1:0-206 GCF_000475195.1 Diaphorina citri
ATATATAAATTTCAAAGTTCCCAATATAAGAATAAGAAACAATCAAAACAATCAGTACAAAATATTCAACATCGATCAGACCAAAATACAATCTGCATTAGAACGGGCAATGCATAATTTCAATAATAGATATGAAGAATTAGACCTGGCAATGAACTTCCAAGAATTTATCAAAGTAATCAAAGGATAGACGTAAGAAATATTAT
>NW_007535343.1:0-206 GCF_000475195.1 Diaphorina citri
AATAAAAAGCGCGCCTCTAATCGCTCCCCTGATAACACTGGTTCTGATAAAAAGGTATGCACAACTCAAAATACTGAATTAGCCCCCGTGACCCCCTTGGTTGTGAAATACAACGCTACTATGGACCCGGTAGAATTTATTCGTTTGATTGAAGGTCTTAAAAATTCTAGGAAGAAGTTGGATCTGATAACGAATACATTTGATAA
>NW_007535344.1:0-206 GCF_000475195.1 Diaphorina citri
CTGCAAGTATTGGACTGCATCTGGCAAATGAAAATATTGCATCTTACTTGTGTAATTATTTATTTAACAAAGGCCAAAGTAAGTACCTACCTACATATTTACCTAATACTATATCGACTGAACATAGGTACATACTATCGTCAAGCACAGGCGGCGGTATTTGCTAGGAATATTGAAATTGAAACAATATCAAGAGAGCATTAAAG
>NW_007535345.1:0-206 GCF_000475195.1 Diaphorina citri
AAATCCCTTCAGTCTGGCTACATCCATCATATCATCCGCATTCTTAGGCACCTCATGCATCACATTCACTGCTTGTTTTAGTGATTCTAGTTCCCTGCTGATCTTAGCTCAGTGTTTATAAGTGTTCGACACTTATATTAAAGTGTTTACTTACATCAAATCCCTTCAGTCTGGCTACATCCATCATATCATCCGCATTCTTAGGC
>NW_007535346.1:0-206 GCF_000475195.1 Diaphorina citri
TTATATGTTGGGGTATTCAGGAGGGCCAGATATTATCAGATCTTCTGAACTGTTTAGTTTTCGGTGGTATTGTTCTGGTAGAGGTCAGTGCTCTGGGAAGCTGGTTGTGAATGTTGTGATGTAGAATCTCTTCATATCAAGATCCACAAGGATTTGTGTATTCGATCTGGGATTAGAAGGGATTATATTTAGACGTTTCCTAATTG
>NW_007535347.1:0-206 GCF_000475195.1 Diaphorina citri
AGCACTGTAACTGCCAAGGTCCTATCGGCCCAAAAGCGAAGAGAGAAGAAAGACAGGATGTTGGAAAGCCAATCGGTCTGAGAACGAACCTTTTCATTCGTCTCTGTTGAGGATAATATCCGCTTCACATCGAACCCGCGACATAGCACAAGGCAGATAATTATTTATTTATTTCTAACAACTAACAAATTAAATTAGAATTGTGA
>NW_007535348.1:0-206 GCF_000475195.1 Diaphorina citri
GTTCGTTCTCGGAACGGCTGGCTTTCTCCTATCCTGTCTTCCTTCTCTCTTCGATTTCGGGACGATAAAACCTTAGCATATACAGTTCCCTCTGTCAAACATCCGTGGCCAAATGGGTATCACACGAAGCTTGCAAGGTCCTGGGTTCGATTCCTGATGGGGTAGAAGTTTTTTCGGCTCTGTGCTTTTTCGGAGAGCACTCATCC
>NW_007535349.1:0-206 GCF_000475195.1 Diaphorina citri
AACATTCAACGTACTATCTCTTCGGGCTAAGACTTCTTCACAATCAAGTTCCCACCTAGGAGGAAAACTACAGCACAACTGATGGTAGTTAGTTCTGGATTCGCCTTTAAAGAAAACAGATTACTCTCTGAGCTGCGAGCGAAAAGAAAATAAATTTCATCAAAAATTCCTCTCCACACACATACTCACATAATGTGAAGCAACGG
>NW_007535350.1:0-206 GCF_000475195.1 Diaphorina citri
TCTATCAGCTTCAGGAGACTGTGGAGGGATCCCATTGTTTGGCGGAGAGGTTAAGTTTCCCACTTGAGAAAAAATCCCCTCATTTGGCGACACGTTCCCTTGTGGAATTAAAGATGAAAATCCCGCGATGGAAGTCCCATCGTTTGAGGGAGCATTGGTCAGTTTTCCCACTTGAGAAGAAATCCCACCCGATAAAGGGATATTCC
>NW_007535351.1:0-206 GCF_000475195.1 Diaphorina citri
GTGAACGATACACAATAAATAGACGACGGAGTCAATATTGAAAGTTATTTGACTTTGAACGATAAATAGGAGTCAATTGCATGAAAAGATTCATTTTCCTGACGTCAAAACGTGCTTGAGAAATTTCATGACGTCAATTTAAGGAATTTTTAATTGTGTCAAGCATATTTAAATGCTTGTCACAAACATCGTTCCCCGATTATTAC
>NW_007535352.1:0-206 GCF_000475195.1 Diaphorina citri
CTTCATCCTAGTGGTCAGGACAGCTGTTTTAGTAAAGTCATATCAGCTGGTTTTTGGTAATCAAAATAAAAAAAAAAATGATTTTTTCAAAAACATCATTTTTCGGAACCTACCATTTGTTCAACAGATGTATTTTTATTAGTTTTGTGATTTTAGTCTTAAATAATGTAAAATGTCACACTTAAATAATAATAATTCAGAGTCAG
>NW_007535353.1:0-206 GCF_000475195.1 Diaphorina citri
TACTCAAGCTACAAATGTACCGCGAACAACTGCTCGCCCAGCAAGAACACCAGAGTAAGGTAAGAGAAACCCAAGATTTACCCGAATGTTGTAGATTTTAAGTATCTTTATCTTTTTTTTTCCACCCATTTAACAAGTTTTTGTCTTTCGTAGGACCAAATCTTTATCATTGATTGCACTGATTAGCCGGAATAATACCCATAAAT
>NW_007535354.1:0-206 GCF_000475195.1 Diaphorina citri
CATCAGTCATTCTTTTCAACTCAGCCTTCACAGAATCATAAAGTGCATAAGGTACCCTACGAGGTGCATCAATCCTAGCATCCTCTTTTAATTTAATATGAAAAGGAGTACATTCGATTTTCCCAATACCAGAAAAAATATTTTTGTACTTACTTACAATAGGGTCAGCATTTTTTACATTGATATTATGCACTTCCAGATGCATG
>NW_007535355.1:0-206 GCF_000475195.1 Diaphorina citri
TCGAACTGTGGACCTGCTTCCTACGACCCCAGTCGATTTACCATTCAGGATTTAAAGGCGCTTAACAAACCAGATATACATTTCAATCATTGCGACTTTAGCGCTTCTACGTGTAGCGGATGTTTAGAAAACCAAATTGAAAAAATCTGGTGTGAACATCACACGACTTTCTATTACATTTGCGGAATACGTATTTGAAAAAAAAA
>NW_007535356.1:0-206 GCF_000475195.1 Diaphorina citri
AGCAACTCTGAAACAAGGACCTTCATCAAGAGCTGGGCCCAAAAGGCACACCAAGATAGATGGGACAAAGTCTCAGGACTCCGACACAGCAAACTCATGATGTTAGGACCAAACAAGGACCTCACCATGAACATTCTCTCCTTAAACCGGAAGAATATCCGCTTAGTCACCAGCCTGATTACCGGGCATTGTGGACTAAGGAAACA
>NW_007535357.1:0-206 GCF_000475195.1 Diaphorina citri
GAAGTGCTGCTGACTCAACTGTGGAACAAGGTGTCCAACTATGTGTTCGAGACAATATACCTGCCTGCTGCTCAGAGTGGAAACACAAGTAAGTCTAGTTGAGTCAGGTCTCTGTGCAGCATTGGGAAGAAGTGCTGCTGACTCAACTGTGGAACAAGGTGTCCAACTATGTGTTCGAGACAATATACCTGCCTGCTGCTCAGAGT
>NW_007535358.1:0-206 GCF_000475195.1 Diaphorina citri
TCTAATACCGAATTAAAATTAGTTTTTACACCAAGTTACTCAATTTCTTTTCAACTTTTCCCTCCTTCAATCTCTTCTGTTTTCTTTAAATTTCAAATTTTCACTGAATTGGAATTATTACGTCTTTGTTTTTTTAATGTCCTTCTCAATATTCTCAAGCTCAACACGAGAGCGCAATAAAAACAAAACAGATAGGCCATATAATG
>NW_007535359.1:0-206 GCF_000475195.1 Diaphorina citri
AATTTTGGAGGGCCCCCCCGGGGCAGTCCCATAGTGATCAACTTTAAAATCTTAAATGTTCTCATTTATTTGTGATATATTTATATCCTCCTATTTGTGATATCGTCATAAAGAACGTAGAACTTTGATACAAGTTTGAGCTCGATCCGACCATCAGGGCCGGAGTTATGAACTTATTTAAATTTTCATTTTTCCATGTTCTCCCG
>NW_007535360.1:0-206 GCF_000475195.1 Diaphorina citri
TTCAATGCCACTTGGATCCATGCAAATAGTATACAGGGGCATTTAACGCATCTTTTATATGATGCTCTGAAAATGCTTCAACACTCTCTGAGCTGAGAACTTGAACTTGATTTAGTTTTTCTAATATGTATGCTACTAATTCAACACAATGGGGAATTGGAGTTAGAAAACGAACAAATGGTAAACGTTGGCAAAAAGATTTATTT
>NW_007535361.1:0-206 GCF_000475195.1 Diaphorina citri
AATCCTGGATTGGATTACCATGGAATCATCGGACTGGATTAACAGTAGGATAAATGTTTGGTGGCGGGTGTGTGTATGACCTTCATTTAACTTGGATCTTCAGCCAAGTTAAATGCTTTTTTTTTTTCTTCGAGGAGAATTTGTGTGAAAGCGAGTTTGTAGTTGGGTTTACTCGTATGTCTATTTGAGAAGGTCTATGAACAAAG
>NW_007535362.1:0-206 GCF_000475195.1 Diaphorina citri
CAAAAAATTCTCCAACTACCTACTATCTGAATATGTGAATTCAAAATTCCCGAAACACCCTACACTGAAGCAGTAAAATACCTAAGTGAAGCCAAATACATACCAGTATACTTAGGTAAACCAAGACGACTAGTGACATAAAGTCTGTAATGTGAGCCAATATTACTCTCTCATGTTTATTTTCTGAATGGGGAAGACAACTTCCA
>NW_007535363.1:0-206 GCF_000475195.1 Diaphorina citri
TAGTTTAGTTTTCGCTTGACCCTTGACCGCTCGAGGGTTCGGTATGAAGTGGATTTCCAGAAGTTGGCAGATGCCATTGGCTTAGCAACAAAAATTGGTGAGTTTATTTTTTATTCTTTGGGTGTGGGTGGGGGGGGAGGGGAACCTCGAACACTTTTGAAAGTTAAGAAGGGAACCGCAACGAAAAAAGTCTGGCCACCCCTGCT
>NW_007535364.1:0-206 GCF_000475195.1 Diaphorina citri
TCTTCCTTGGCATAGAACTTCCGTAAATAGAAATGCTATTAGTTCTACGAGTTCATCTTTTCCTGCTATGATGAGTTCGTTTGTGATGTTGTCTATCCCAGGTGCCTTCTTTTTCTTTAGTTCTTTTATTATAGCTTCAACTTCGTCATTGAGTACACGTATTTCATCTTTATTTATAGGTTCTTCTAATGTGTATCCTTCTTCTT
>NW_007535365.1:0-206 GCF_000475195.1 Diaphorina citri
GCTAAGTCACAAAATATTGCTACAAGAATCATTCTTGGAGTTACATTCATACGTGAGTATTGAATGAAACTTATTTGTTTACATTTGTGACAACAAAATCGTTCAATCGTCCCTATTTTTATCATACAAGGTGCTTAGGTAGGTATTCATTTTCTACGGTCGGTTCTTTTTAACCAACCATTGGCCTGAGGTACTTAGTTTTCCAA
>NW_007535366.1:0-206 GCF_000475195.1 Diaphorina citri
AACACCCAAGTTTAGTCTCCCAGATCAACAAAAAATATCTCTCTTACCCAAAGATGCGGTTTTCTCACTTCTAATGATCAAGGGAAAATTGCTTCACATTTCTTCGATAATTACCTGAAACAAAACATAAAAAAACAATCGTTAGTTATAAACTCGTTTAAAAACTTCATATTAGGAGTTATCAACCCATCAAGTTTGCTAGATAT
>NW_007535367.1:0-206 GCF_000475195.1 Diaphorina citri
TGATGAAGATGAAACGCGGATGATGAACTTTTTATTTTATTTTTAAGTAAATATAAACACCAAAAAAGAAAAAAAAAATCGGAACTTTGTAAGTTGTTTTTATTTTCGTTGTAGTTCTGTTTGTGGTATAGTAGATAGCAGCCGCCTAGGCCATGTCGGTATCACACTAGACTTGCACAGCGAGGTCCCGGGTTCGATCCCCGGCA
>NW_007535368.1:0-206 GCF_000475195.1 Diaphorina citri
ATTGGCGTGATAAATATCTTGTTTACGTTGGCTGTCCGGGATTAGTTTGTGTATAGTTTCTAATCTTGGGTTTTTCCTTCCTGTAATCAGAGGTAAGAAATTGTACACGATTGTTTGTTCTTGCTATCAAGGACAATAATTTGTCTATGGTTGGATGTCTTATCTATTGCGCACTGCTGGAAGACAAGTTTAGAAACTAAGCGCTC
>NW_007535369.1:0-206 GCF_000475195.1 Diaphorina citri
TATTTCTTATGAGTGTTGAATAAGTGTATTTTAGTTTTCATTTTATGTTATTGACATTCCAATAAAATAGATATGTACGTATGTACCTATTTTGAAATTACTCAATATGTAAATTGAGGTTGCGATAAACACAGGGCTAGGATAGTCTTAAAATAATAATAATAATAAATATTTGGTATATTTTTTCTTCTATTTTTCAAGCCTAG
>NW_007535370.1:0-206 GCF_000475195.1 Diaphorina citri
GCTGCATTTGATATAACATACAGGTTTGTAATTCGTACACAATGCATAGTCAATGAATCAACAAGAACCAAAACACGATTGAGAAATCTGATTGGCAATTTATTTACCACACAGCCACACACACATACTCTAATATCAAAATCCAATACAGTACCTCATAGTGTTTGACCGGCGTAAAGCAGGGTTGCCGCCAGTGACTAGAATGA
>NW_007535371.1:0-206 GCF_000475195.1 Diaphorina citri
AAACTTTCCTCTTCAATCTATGCCATCCGCTCTATCAAGAATAATGTCAATGTAACTTCAGCCCTCCTTTCCTATCATGCTTACTTCCACTCCTTAATGAGTTATGGGATAGTGTATTGGGGATTCTCCTCTCCTGCTTCCGAAATCTTTCTCCTACAAAAACGGGCACTGAGGGCTGTCTTTGGGTTCGGGAGGCGCGACTCCTG
>NW_007535372.1:0-206 GCF_000475195.1 Diaphorina citri
GGTTAGGGTGCCTGGCGGTGGATCTGGTGTACAGCGGGACATCTTTTCTTCTCCTCTTCCTGTTCGGTCTGGTGTCCCGCAAGGGTCAGTGCTGGGACCGCTGTTGTTTCTGCTGTACATTAACGACATTGTCATCCCCGACCCTCTGGTGAAGTTCGTGCTCTTCGCCGATGACACCACGATTCTGGTTGGTGGAAGGGGTGTTG
>NW_007535373.1:0-206 GCF_000475195.1 Diaphorina citri
TTATTATTTAATAAAATAACAGATATACAAAGGTGTTTTTCCCAAGTCAGTACTGACTTCTAAGAAAAATATTGAAAATAAATAAATAGCTTCGTGAAATGACCCTCTGTTAAACATTCGAGTATTAAGTTAACTTTCAGACATATCTCCTCAATTAAACAGTTGGGCTATATCACTAATGGCCAAATCTGTGGCCGCAGCTGCAG
>NW_007535374.1:0-206 GCF_000475195.1 Diaphorina citri
TGTCGGCGTGAGATCCGGAGTGGAGACCCTTCAACCATGGCAAACTTGAATATTATTCTAGGAATACCATAGAGTTGAGTTCCACCAGGCATCCGTACAGTGATCAGGCGGGGACTGATGGCAGTGAGGATCACCTTGGTACCATTGACCAATCCGTCCGCGATGTTGAGATTCCTCATGATTAGACATACAGAGCCGATTTTGAG
>NW_007535375.1:0-206 GCF_000475195.1 Diaphorina citri
AGAATGAGTGGGCCTTGTTACATCCAGAGATATCTGTATTTTTATGCACATTTGTAAATTGAACCCTGAAACTTTGAGTCACTAGCATAACACAGGTACTATGCTTATGCTTAGGCTGTGATACACTCCTTGGCTACAATGGCTAAAAAGTAAAAATTATTAACACCCAACAGAAAAACAGGTTTCTCTCTTTGTTATCTTGAACC
>NW_007535376.1:0-206 GCF_000475195.1 Diaphorina citri
ATCATCCCTATCTTCATCAAAAAAGTCTAGATTACCGAATAACTGATCACAATAAAAAACAAAATGAAAAAGTAAAAAAACGAAAAGAAAAAAATCTGGTGTGAACATCACACGACTTTCTATTACACTTGCAGAATACGTAGGTATTTGAAAAGAAATAGAAAGTAAAAAAAAAATGTAATAAAAGGGAAATTTGTTGACACAGG
>NW_007535377.1:0-206 GCF_000475195.1 Diaphorina citri
ATCCAGACTTCTTCTCGTGTGAACGCTTCCTTAACTTTCACCGGGACAAGTGGCCTCATCCACTCATCCCCATTATGAATTCATTAATGGACGAGATAAAATCATAGCAATAATTAGAACTGTCCAAAAAGATCTCGCCCCCTTCTCAATCTCTCGCCAAGTTGAAACTTCCACTTTTTAAACAGAAGGACGAGGAGGATGAGGAG
>NW_007535378.1:0-206 GCF_000475195.1 Diaphorina citri
TCCTTGTTTACGAATTCGAATGTAACACGTAGGTTAGATACTTCTGTTATGATTTCCTCTTCTTCTCTCCAATCCTTTCAGATCATTATTTTGAGCATTTCTTTTATGACCTAGTTTTCTTTTGAACACCATTTTCAACAGGACCTGTAATGATTTCATGGTGTACTTTTATGAAGAAGACTTTGTGACTAGAGCTACTATAGCTT
>NW_007535379.1:0-206 GCF_000475195.1 Diaphorina citri
AACCCAAAATGAAGGAACCAATCAGATTGCAGGAAATCCTTACATTGTTGCAATTCAGGTAAAGGTTTTAATTGAACCCACACCCAGGCAGGTTGATTCAGTCGATCTGATTCTGGCTTTAACCTTCACCCTTCCCGATCTATTTTTTAGCAAATACCATTCATCTGATGTTTGGCATAACCTTCTGGCAGGTTCCTGGCCTCTGG
>NW_007535380.1:0-206 GCF_000475195.1 Diaphorina citri
TTTCTGGAAATGAAATTATAATATTGTTAACATTTTGTGAACGGTTGAAAGCAGGAGGTAGCGCTTTTGCCTTTCAACTCCGATTTTGCGGGTTCGATTCCCGCTCGGGGCGGATTTTTTTCACAAAGAAAAAAAAAGTTCTTGGAACGGCTGGCTGTCTAGTTTTTTATCTTCCTTCTCTCTTCGCTTCTTGGGACTATGATGGA
>NW_007535381.1:0-206 GCF_000475195.1 Diaphorina citri
CAAGCATTAAGATGTATCTTTGGTAAAGCATTAAATAATATGATGCTTAGTCCAAAGTGATAGTGATAGGTCAGTTACAATTATTTCCATTATATCAACTCTGGATTGGACTTACATAAATGTACACTAATACCAATCTATGTGAGTATGTACCAACTGGATGAAAGCACCAAACTGAAAGGTATCATCATGATTAAAACCAACAG
>NW_007535382.1:0-206 GCF_000475195.1 Diaphorina citri
TCCCCTTTTTTCTCTCCGTCTCCCTCTCTGTCTCTCTCCTTCTTTCTCTTTCTCCGTCTCTCTCTCCCTCTCCCTCCCTCCCCTCTTCGCTCTCCCTATCACTCTGTTTCATTATTTTCTCTTCATATTCAGTCAATTTCCAATTTCAGCGTAGTCTTCCTTTTCCTCCTCTCCTTTTCCTCCTTTTCTTCTTCTTCCTGCTTTTA
>NW_007535383.1:0-206 GCF_000475195.1 Diaphorina citri
CCATCATAGGAGGTGGCTGGAGATAAGACTTGCCTGTAGCCTTGGCACGAGTCAATCTGAGAATTAGAAACAAAATTATTTTTAATCTGGGAATTAGAAACAGAATTAATATTAATCGAAGAATTGTACCATCATAGGAGGTGGCTGGAGATAAGACTTGCCTGTAGCCTTGGCACGAGTCAATCTGAGAATTAGAAACAAAATTA
>NW_007535384.1:0-206 GCF_000475195.1 Diaphorina citri
CCAAAGTCTCAATCACAATTTAAACGATTTCATGAAATCTAGTAATGAGGGTTGATTCTGGGGTTGAAAAAATTGGTTAAATTACAGCAGACAGTTCAAAATCAGCAAGATACTGGTACTGAATCAGCTCTTCAGTAGAGCTCTACTTGGTAAGGATCCACTATCATCTGATTGAACATCCACTCATAATTTTGCCTAGCATAATG
>NW_007535385.1:0-206 GCF_000475195.1 Diaphorina citri
TAAAAAGAGGTTGAGAAAACTAATTATTAGGTAAGTACCTACGAAAAACGAAATTTTACTTCAAATTCTTCAAAAGTTCAAAAAAGTTGTGAGGTCTTGAGAAACAGAAAATAAAATTTATGAAAATTTGAAAATTACAAGTCAAAAATAAACAAAGAATTTATGGTGGGAAAGGGACGTTTTATGAAAAGTAAAATCCCATCCCC
>NW_007535386.1:0-206 GCF_000475195.1 Diaphorina citri
ACCTCGGCTGGGATTGAACCCACGCCCTCCTGTTTACCAGGCGAGCGCCTTGACCACTACACCACCGAGGCAGGGTGATAATAATAATAATAGTGCTGCTCATTTTACTTCATTTTAATCCATGTTTTGATTTTTCTTCTATTTCATCAGATGGGCTGGTCAAATCACTGGCAAATCCCAATCATACGGGTCGATCCTCAGAACCG
>NW_007535387.1:0-206 GCF_000475195.1 Diaphorina citri
TATTTACAACAGCTAGGATAACAAGGACGTTGCCATGGCAACCAACGAGAAAAAATTTGATAGCAATTGAATGCAATGTTAAGAATAGTAAAAAAAAGTCTAATTACTGCATTTTACTGCAGTTTTGTACTCACAGACCGAAAAGCACACTATAAGGGGGCACTATGCAAAAATTAACAATATTTCGTACACTTTTTCTACTAGAA
>NW_007535388.1:0-206 GCF_000475195.1 Diaphorina citri
AATAGAATTTCAGACACACAAATGAAAAAATCACTAACACAAGAGCCGCGTATGACTTTATTCCTGCTCTGTGTTGTTGCTGACATGAAATGAATCCTCTCCGAGCTCATAAATAACACCAGACTGGTGGAAAAGGTCTTCCTCATTAGTCGAGAAAAGATATCCCCGTCGGCAGAAACCGAACTCATCTCTCTATCGTCTTATGC
>NW_007535389.1:0-206 GCF_000475195.1 Diaphorina citri
TAAATACCACAATGATATCCAACTTAATGTTAATAGTGTTAATACTCTCTAATAAAGAAGACACCTAACAAGACTACTTACTAAATCCTCTAAAGTCCAAAATGTATGTAAAAGAGATAAGAACAAATGAAGAAACAATTTCATTACTGGACAAGCGTCTAGCGTCCAGTTTGAAACCTGTCTGGACCACTATATGGGATTTCTAT
>NW_007535390.1:0-206 GCF_000475195.1 Diaphorina citri
TACTATATTTTGTGACTTAATTGTTTTTATGTACCAATTTTATGTAATAAAATGGGGATGTACTACCCCGTAAACTTATTAAAAAAAAAATCAGTGTTATTTTGTTACAAAGTCAGTAACAAAATAACATAACAAAATCGTTTTCTATTATGATTTTTATTTACTATACCTAAAGCATTTATTATTTCAAATTTAAATGTAAACCA
>NW_007535391.1:0-206 GCF_000475195.1 Diaphorina citri
GTCGGTTTTGCTTTTAATTTGTCTATTTTGTCATAGCTCTTGAACTGTAGTAGCACGTTCGATAGAACTTTGATTTCATAATGGGCGTATCCAACGTGCTAAGAACCCTTGTGCAAAATGGCTCACTGAATTAAGCAACTTTGCGCGTGGTTAGTATTCGGATGGGTGACCATCTGGACAGTCACATGCTGCTGGTTTTTCCCGCC
>NW_007535392.1:0-206 GCF_000475195.1 Diaphorina citri
GGTGGAAAAATTTCAAAATTTGACTAACATGAAGTTAACATGGGACTGCAAAACCTCAGAAGAGACTGAAAGCACACACGAAAGCAACACTCATATTGCCAATGTGAACGAACAAGGGTTCATCACATTGGGTCTCGCGAAGATCACTGAAGAACCGTGTCGTACCTTGTGTACATTTGTTCTACATGCTCAATACAGACACGTAC
>NW_007535393.1:0-206 GCF_000475195.1 Diaphorina citri
AAAAAAATTCCCATATATTGCATATAAGGTTGTGACTTGAATCGTTGGTGGGTGAATTGAACTGTGTTCCGACACCTATATTTTGATCAAAGTATATTATTTAGAAAGCTGAGAAAACGAGCTTTCCGACCATGTATGTCACATTTGGACGAAATTTCCCTAAGCTCCAGTGTGAATGAAAGTTTGCGCGAAAAAAATTCCCATAT
>NW_007535394.1:0-206 GCF_000475195.1 Diaphorina citri
AACTTTTCTTTACATTATTAAATAGGCATTTATTCACTGAATATCCCCATACCTCTTTTCCTTCCCTCTCTCCTTTCTTCTTTTATCACTCTCCCTTCTCTCTCTCTTTCTTTCTCCTTAGTTCCTTCCTTTCTCTCCCGCTGCCTCTTTCTCTCTCTCCATCCTTCCTTCCTCTTTCTCCCTCCCTTCTTCCTCTTTCTCTCTCC
>NW_007535395.1:0-206 GCF_000475195.1 Diaphorina citri
TGATCCAAGCGATTTATGCGAACTAATTAGCCAATAGCGATGGCGATATAGCTATTCCACTGAACAATCAACATACACACTCTGTGCTGGATTTGGAATGCACCCTCCAGGCCATTGGTTTTAATTATAGCACAAACATAACATTGGCACTCAAGGAACAACACAGCCCAAGTACCATTCTGCAGACTTTATTTTTATGAGGAGCA
>NW_007535396.1:0-206 GCF_000475195.1 Diaphorina citri
CGGTCTTAAATGATCGACTGAAGTGTTATCTAAAACTTTCTCGCTTTGAGTTCATAGGTCGTCGCGACAAATTTCGAGTTCAGAGCTCATTTGTGTGAGAAAATGTGAAAAAAATCCCCCCAAAACCAGTTTTTTGGCTATATGGTTTTCTGTACAAAATTTGCACCACCATTTTCGTGTTCCTGGTAAAAAGACCTTTAATTTGA
>NW_007535397.1:0-206 GCF_000475195.1 Diaphorina citri
ACATCAGGGGGCGTGCCCGCGGTGAGAAAACCTGGGAACACGAGACACGAAAGGGTTAATTAGTATGAGAACATGGAACCATGGAATAGAACAGACTCATGTGTAGAAAAGAATATGGAAAAATGATGAACATAAACTGAAAGGTTAAGCAGAGCAGTAGGTACATGGAAAAATGAGAAGTAAAAGATAGCTAAAGGGTTAACAAG
>NW_007535398.1:0-206 GCF_000475195.1 Diaphorina citri
TTTTTTTGGTTTTTTGGCTTTATGGTTTTCTGGACAAAATAAAAATTCTCCCATTAGTGAAATCTTTCATTAAGTCATTGGTGAAATCCAACAGCAGAATTAATTATCTAATCATTGACTTTATAGGCCTGTAGAAGGAACTGTAACAAAGGAGAACTTATCGTCTCGAAATCGAAGAGAAGAGGGCAGGATAGGAAAAATCCAGA
>NW_007535399.1:0-206 GCF_000475195.1 Diaphorina citri
ATAGAGAAAATGAACATATTGAATCATAGACAAAATGGCTTCTTCAGGGGACACAATACATCTCGTGCGCTCTATCAAATCCTCAATGAAATTACTGACGGATTGAATGCCAAAGAAAGTGTCGTAAGTGTTCAAATTGATCTTAGCAAAGCATTCGATAGAGTAGACCATAATATTCTACTAAAAAAACTAGAAATTATGGGATT
>NW_007535400.1:0-206 GCF_000475195.1 Diaphorina citri
CAGTAAGATTACCCCTTCATTTAAATAAAATATGCAATATGCAGAACATGGGGGGAATGTACCGCAGGCCGTTTTTTTGGAAAAACTTGATATTTAATTTGAACATATTTAATTTTCGAGTGGGTGACAAATTCCATGACTTTTCCAGGTTTTCTTTAAATTTTCATGATTTTCCATGACTTTTTGGCCGATTTTCAGATTCCATG
>NW_007535401.1:0-206 GCF_000475195.1 Diaphorina citri
TCTAGGAACCTCAAAACGTGTTTTGGTATTAAAAACTGACCATCGAAATTTTGACCCGATTACATTACTTTCCTTCCTATTATAGGATAAGGAAAGTAAAAATACCCAATCTCGCTGCACAACCTAGAGCGACCTCGTGGCACACTGGGGTGCCTTATACCTACTGTCTACCGTCGAAATAAGCTCTCCGATACAGCTGTCCTTCA
>NW_007535402.1:0-206 GCF_000475195.1 Diaphorina citri
TTCCCACTTAGAAGAATAGATACAGTAAAACGGGGTGAATAGGAACAGTGGGGTGAATAGAAACGAAACTTTAGGTTAGGGTTTGAAAATTATTTATTTTTCCAGCTAAAATTCCAAGAGATGTAATGTGGAGGTGCGTGAAGTTAGCACCACAACTTTTGCTGCGAATTTGTACCAAAGCCCATCATTTAGTACCCATTTTGTTC
>NW_007535403.1:0-206 GCF_000475195.1 Diaphorina citri
CATATTTTCATCAGTAAATGGTTTCTTCAAATTAAATTGATCCAAAGATTCTGTGTTCCCAAAATTGATCCAAAGGTCTTGTGTTCAAATCCATTCAACCCCTATAGAAAAGTGACATAATAGTTAAGTAATCCCAAGCATTAGAAAACAACATATTACACATATTAATTTTATCCTTACCTGTTTTGGTTTTTCTTGTGTGCCTT
>NW_007535404.1:0-206 GCF_000475195.1 Diaphorina citri
GAGGCACTTGTGTTGAGCAGTGTCCATTTCAATTACTCCCACATCAGGCTCAGGAGATACAACAAATGTATCAAGCTCCGAGTTGTAACTCCAAAAATCACCTAGGAGAGAGATTTGAAAATGCATGGGTTAATAATGATAATAAAAATAAATTAACTGCAAGGATTTTCTTATTTGCAATAATTAAGAAATGGTAAAAAATAAAA
>NW_007535405.1:0-206 GCF_000475195.1 Diaphorina citri
CCAACTGTCCCACCCAAGCGTCAACACCACGGTGAAGCTCGTCAAGGAGAGATACGTCTGGCCTTCCATTTCCAAGGAATGCCGCACATGGACACGAAGCTGCATGGATTGTCAACGAGCCAAGGTCGCTCGTCATGTCCATGCTCCACTCGGCTCCTTTTCCCCACCTACACGGAGATTCGAGCACGTACACTTGGACATGATCA
>NW_007535406.1:0-206 GCF_000475195.1 Diaphorina citri
ATTTATTAATCAAAATTCTGGAGTTGCCGTGTTTACTAAAGAACACCTTAATGTTCAAACATCGGAAATTTGCTATTTTAACTATACCACTTGTTTAAAACTTGATCTAACTCTAAACAACAACTCTATAACTTTGCTTGCTCTTTATAGATCTCCTCAAGGAGATATCAATCAATTTATTAATCAACTTGACACATATCTTCCTC
>NW_007535407.1:0-206 GCF_000475195.1 Diaphorina citri
GCTCGGGGTCTGAATGAGGACGACAATGTTGGCGGCATACGCCGTGACCAGGAACAGGCACGTGATGGAGGTCACTAGCACGGTGAGTCGGCCCGAGGCACTGTTGGGCACTTTGTCCAGGCCTGAAGAGAAGTTTGAAGTTAGTACGTATGTATGAACATCTTTGAGATTGATGGGTTTGAAGTTGGTATGCATTTATGGACATC
>NW_007535408.1:0-206 GCF_000475195.1 Diaphorina citri
AGATACATCAGTTGGATCCCTACAGAGAAAACAAATGACGGTAAAAAATGCACAGAAAAGGATTTCAAGAGTGTTCCAGACCTCGCAGCATTGAGTATTCTGAAGTGAAGATAACCAGAACTTCCAGAAAGAGTGTTTTTGAAGATAAGATAGTGGTTTCAGAACAGCTGTTCAATATTAGACATTCAATATTTTCAAGTGGAGCT
>NW_007535409.1:0-206 GCF_000475195.1 Diaphorina citri
GTCTTTTTTTTTACTCGGTCAGAAACTCAAAGCACAGCACCTAGCAGCAACGTACTTTGGTCTTTACAAAGGTTTAAGACTTAAACTTTAAGTATATCACTGTGTAAGTGTGTACCTGTGATTCTATTTGATAAGAGTGATAAGAAATCATCTCACACCTGAACACACACCTTCTCTCATCAGCTGACTAGCTGATAACTCACAGG
>NW_007535410.1:0-206 GCF_000475195.1 Diaphorina citri
TAGGATATGCCGCACGGAAAGGTGGGCCCCGCATTCACAGGTAGGAGGGTCTGTTTTGGTGAATAGAAAGCTGTGTGTAATGCGGGTGTGGCCGATTCGCATGCGTGTAAGGACTATTTCTTGGGTGTGGTTTTCTTGGTTTGATGTGTTCCAAGGTGCGATGAGAGGTTTTATAGCTTTCAGTTTGTTAGTGTTCGGTACATTGT
>NW_007535411.1:0-206 GCF_000475195.1 Diaphorina citri
CACCTGCATTTTTAGACTTGCTTTCACAATCTGGAATGACAATGAATAAAATATTTAGTATCAAGGAAAAGTATTGACTTCCCCCTTTATAAATCTATGAGTACCTAAGTACAATGGTATATTATGTGCAAAGTAAAATTTACAAAGGTAGTTATAGTTATGTATGGTTCATTCCTTCAACTGCCATGTGGGAAATAAATTAAATA
>NW_007535412.1:0-206 GCF_000475195.1 Diaphorina citri
ATTTATCACCTTTCTGTTTAAATACAGGATGTACGAGACTTTGTTTCAAGCAAGATGGAAACATACATTCAGAAAAACATAAATTAATGAGTTTGGCAAGCACAGGTGCTATAAGATCTGAAACACAAGAAATAATGTCAAGATTTAAACCATAATAATCCCTACCCTTCTTTTTATTTAGTAACTTCATGACATTCTGGACTGTG
>NW_007535413.1:0-206 GCF_000475195.1 Diaphorina citri
ACGACAGGCTCTAATCGTAACCCCGCAGGGCAGATTGCTTAGGCATTTAGGGCCACATGTCTGCAATTAATCTCGTATAGCAGGTAAATGTAATGAAAATATCTGCCCATAAGCCCATAACTTGGAGCACCCTCCCATCGATTAAGTATTGACTGAAGGAGGGCGTCAATTAACTATTTGGGGATCCCCGCGAAACCTTGAGGGCC
>NW_007535414.1:0-206 GCF_000475195.1 Diaphorina citri
GATTTTTCATCACTCCCTCCACTGACCTTATTGATATTCACAGTATCAACATTCAAATACTCATCATCACTACTTTCACGATTATCCATCGCATTCACTTCTCTATTCAACAACACTTTATCACATACTTTGGAAAAATGCCCCCTCTCTCCACACGCATTACACTGTCTATTTCTCGCTGGACACACTACATTACCACCATGAAA
>NW_007535415.1:0-206 GCF_000475195.1 Diaphorina citri
CTTCAGTGTCTTCCTTCAGTTTTCGCTTTCGGGACGAAAAGACTTCAGCAGTTACATCAGTTCCCTCGATCAAACTTTTAACCCCTTTATAAAAATCTTCTCCTTTATTTTCTTCGCCTTTTCCCATGTTCAGACGGAGTTGGCGTTTTTCGTCAGTCTTTCCATCAGCACTAACTAGGGTGATTGCTTTGGGCTGGCATTTGGAT
>NW_007535416.1:0-206 GCF_000475195.1 Diaphorina citri
AAATTGCATAATGCGTAGGTATGCAAACAGTTCTATCTAAAGATCAAACTGATTGACTAGTACTGAAGTAGGTAATTCAACTTCTGCTCGTAAGAAAGACAACAACTGCTGATATATATCGTTCAACAAGAAATCAAAAAGTATGTGGAGGTTCTATCACGGGACATTCCTGCCTCAGAAAACATACATAATATGTATCTTTATGA
>NW_007535417.1:0-206 GCF_000475195.1 Diaphorina citri
TTCGGTCGATCATTTAAGACCGGTTTTAGCGTCATCTATGTTAAGCTACGCCCAGCAAGGCCAATAAATGGATGGGTGATGGGTGACTTAAAATTAATTGAGTAATTGTGGGATTTTTTTTTTCACGCTTTCTCACACAAATGAGCTCTGATGTCGAAATTTGTCGCGACGACCTATGAACTCAAAGCGAGAAAGTTTTAGATAAC
>NW_007535418.1:0-206 GCF_000475195.1 Diaphorina citri
ATCCGCGAACATAATCGCCAAATCCGCGAACAAAATCGCGAAATCCGCGAACATAATCGCGAAATCCGCGAACATAACGCGAAATCACATAGGTACGATATGTACATAGGTACGATAGGTGATAGGTAACAACATACCTATTATTAAAAACAGATAAACAAAATACAGTCGAACCTGGATAAACGAGAATCCAAGGGACCAGCTCA
>NW_007535419.1:0-206 GCF_000475195.1 Diaphorina citri
TACCTACCTACACAACTGATGGCTACCTTCCACTCAAGATTCCATAAGTCTATTATTCTAGAACTCAACAAAGTGTAGAGTAAATTGATTACGAGATACACAAGTAACACAAACACTCTCTGACCTCCAGTATAAAAGATATTACAGAATAATAATTCAGGAAATGGCAGGTATACCTAGGTGCTAGCATCTTTTAATACATATAC
>NW_007535420.1:0-206 GCF_000475195.1 Diaphorina citri
GTAATATCACTTCGCAAAGACCTCACAACTTCCCGACCGCTAGACTATAGTTACTCTTTACAGACGCTCTCGAGGATAACTCTCAATCAACTCCTGTTCAGTAGTGTTCAGTCAATCCTCCTTTTTGAGATCTAGGGATCATACTCTCCCTTATCCCCTCTCTGTTCCAAATAGTCGCTAGGGATGAAGTGGAAGGGGACTCAACC
>NW_007535421.1:0-206 GCF_000475195.1 Diaphorina citri
GAAGAATCGGATTAGAAAGTCGAGGTGTTCTTTTGTCTTTTTTTCTTCCGATATCACTGAAGTTGAAACGGTCTGGCTGGGGACCTTTAATGAGGGAGTAGACCAACTTAGTCTGGCTGGGGTAACTGTAAACAGGGAGTATACCAGCTTAGTCTGGCTGGGGGACGTTAAACAGGGAGTAGACCAGCTTAGTCTGGCTGGGGGAC
>NW_007535422.1:0-206 GCF_000475195.1 Diaphorina citri
ACCCGCCTTTGTTGTCAAACTCTGAATTACGAATTTTACGTCAGTAACCTATTTTACCTATTTCATGAAATATTTACCAACACCTCGGGGGAACCGTAGTGCCCCTTATGGGCCTCAAAGTTGATATAATACAAGTAGATTAGCTTGTAGATATGGGACTGTGAGGTTTGCAAAATACGAGCATTTGCAACGTAGATTTAAGCATG
>NW_007535423.1:0-206 GCF_000475195.1 Diaphorina citri
TTTTGCTAGGTCCAAAAACCGAGAGGGAGTAATCCGAAAGTACTTTAGACTGAAAATGTTGAAAACTCTCCTTTTTTTTCTTTCCTTATCCTATAATAAAGGAAACTATACAATCGGCTAAATTTTTCATTCAATAAGTTAGGTAGGTAAGTACCTTAATTTTGTCCACCCAATATAATAATCCCAACCGAGTATTTCCCTCCTAC
>NW_007535424.1:0-206 GCF_000475195.1 Diaphorina citri
CGACTCTTACAAAATGACATTAATGCTATAGTTACCTGGTGTACTAGTAACTCAATGAAAGTTAACATTGATAAAATTGTTGTTGTATCTTATACTAGGAAACATAACACTGAATTCTATAACTATGCAATTAACGGCACGCCTATTGCTAGGAAATTCATTCACTTGGATTTAGGAGTGTTCTTTGACTCAAAACTCAATTTTGA
>NW_007535425.1:0-206 GCF_000475195.1 Diaphorina citri
GTCAAACTTACCTTTTCTCTATGAACTGTCTGACTTACTTCTCTGCCTCGGCCAGTAGTCAGTCCTTGATGTATAAAAAGTAAGTACCTATTAGTTTAAAATCGAGATCACCGGATGGTTTTATAAAGGGCTCCTTCAGTCAAGTGCTTTTTTTCCGGGTAAATGGGAAAATTTGAATTTGTGTGAACAAAATAAATAAATTAATA
>NW_007535426.1:0-206 GCF_000475195.1 Diaphorina citri
TGTTGTTTAGTTTGCGGAAGAAAATGCAATGTACCAGCAAGAAGAGAGTGGTTAGTGAGGAGAAAAAAATGCTTTCATATTAATTGAAAACTGCCGGCCCTTCCCACCCTTGGCCAATGATGCAAGTCTTTAAAATTGTGGCAGTGTCATAGCAAAGAAGTGATGAGTAATCTCTCACAATACTGTTGGCAACAAGGAAAACCATA
>NW_007535427.1:0-206 GCF_000475195.1 Diaphorina citri
TCACAATGCACGGACATCTCCTTCCTGTGATACAGTCCACTAGTGTAAAATTATCATAATCTAACGAAGGCCATAACAATAATAATATTATTATTTTATATATTAAGCTATGTAGGTAAAAGTACATATGTACCTACATACCCACGTCGGCTTTTTCTTCGAAATCTTGACGTTCCCCGCGTTTCCCACCTACCACACGCTCCTAC
>NW_007535428.1:0-206 GCF_000475195.1 Diaphorina citri
ACTGAATAATTATTTCGTTTCAGTTGTTGCAAGCCCATGCCCTGTTCTTAAGGAATCAGTTCTCCAAGCAATCCAATCAGAGGCAGATACTTACAACATTCCTTCTGAGGTTTCTTTTACTTTTGAAGAAGTTACGGAGGAGAAGGTTGGTTCTGCAATTCTTGGTATCAAGTCCTTGGCCAGAGGTTATGATGGAATTGACATTA
>NW_007535429.1:0-206 GCF_000475195.1 Diaphorina citri
AGATGTCAAAACTACCCACCAAAAATTAGTGGAGATGTCAAAACTACCCACCAAAAATTAGTGGAGATGTCAAAACTACCCCCCAAAAATTAGTGGAGATGTCAAAACTACCCACCAAAAATTAGTGAAGATGTCAAAACTACCCACCAAAAATTAGTGGAGATGTCAAAACTACCCACCAAAAATTAGTGGAGATGTCAAAACTA
>NW_007535430.1:0-206 GCF_000475195.1 Diaphorina citri
GAGAGCGACTTAGAGCAATGCTTGGAGATAAAAACACAATAGATATGTCATATGAGATAGAAAAATGTGAAAAAGAAGTGGCTCAAACGGAAAATAAGCCGCGTGGTAGGATTCGAAGAAATGTAGATCAACAAAAGGAACTATTCAAGTTTTATCGAAAAGCTGTCAAGACAACCACAGAATGGCAAGAGTGGAGAAATATATCG
>NW_007535431.1:0-206 GCF_000475195.1 Diaphorina citri
TGCTTTTCATTGCCTCCCAAAAAACAAGTTATGTACAATAAATTGTGTTCGAACATGTGTGGAGAGAAAAGATATTGAGAGAGGGAGAGAAAGAGAGTGAGAGGGGAGAGAGAGAAAGGGGAGGGAGAAAAAAATAGAGACCCAAATTTGTTTGTTTACAGGAAAAAAACTGATAGTAATATTGAATAGGTGAAAAAACTGATTTC
>NW_007535432.1:0-206 GCF_000475195.1 Diaphorina citri
TTATTGGGTTCATTATTGTACAGGATGGTTTGGTTCACTAAGAGTTTCATCAGATCGACCAGAGTGCATTTTGAGGATAGGTTCATCGAGCCTCATTGGTCGAGTTCGAGCCAGAGTGCATTTGGTGTCTCCACTAAAACTGGTTAGTGCAACAGAACAAGAACCAATCCCTACGAATCCTATTAACTGAGATCTTTTGGCTGGTG
>NW_007535433.1:0-206 GCF_000475195.1 Diaphorina citri
TTCATGACTCCCGCTTCGTTTGTTTGTGCGCAAGCGTTTCTACGCATTTTGACGTTAAGTCTGACGTCACAACTCTTTGAACTTTGTCATTGGAACGGCAATTTAAAATTGAATTTTCGACCTTATATAGTTACTTTTTTGGAGTTTTGACCTCAGATTCGAATTTTTCACAACTTTTTACGTAGGAATCGACCTTTTATTAATAA
>NW_007535434.1:0-206 GCF_000475195.1 Diaphorina citri
TTTTTGACGTACCTAATTCGTAGATATTTTCTTATCCTAATTTTCGCTGAACGCTAAAGTGAGCAAAATAAATTAGAGTGCCGCAGGCGAAATTTTTGAAAATTTTGCTAAATATTTTCTTATCCTAATTTAGCTGAACGCTAAAGTGAGCAAAATAAAATAGAGTGCCGCAGGCGAAATTTTTGAAAATTTTGCTAGATATTTTC
>NW_007535435.1:0-206 GCF_000475195.1 Diaphorina citri
CAAGAGATTCCCTGACACCACCTTCCCTATGTACTTATATCTTTGAATAGGTATAATAATAAATTGGACACTGATCGTAGTGATCGTTCCTTTTCCAGGCATCAGTTCTGGGAGGAGACATGATGAGGAAGTCTATCGTGTTTGATAAGAAGACTCCAGGACTCTTCTATTGTCCTCTGAGCAAACCCACAGGTAAGATTAATTTT
>NW_007535436.1:0-206 GCF_000475195.1 Diaphorina citri
TGCTTGACCAATCAGAAGATTGTTGTGTAGTAAAGTGAAAAGTCTTATTCCCTTGGTTTTCAAGCTAAGGTCAAGGTACTTATATTGCTGTAATTACAATCCCCTGGTGGTACTTAGCTATGATTCCCTCATTTATACCCAGGTCCTCTCTTTGAGTTGAAACATTTTAATTAAGCAGAGAATACTTACATGTCACTTTCTTGTCC
>NW_007535437.1:0-206 GCF_000475195.1 Diaphorina citri
GGAAAAAAATCTGTTGATATCAAGTATTGATTTGTCATTTTTTCTAGGCACTAAACGGAGATTTTGTGTCAAAACTGCCAGAGTGTCATAAAAAGGCACAAAATAATGTCCTTTTATCATTAGATAATAAAAAAAAGTACCTTGATTATTCATACAGCGCGAATAAGAACAATGTGCCCTAGATAAGACTAACTACTAATAAATTA
>NW_007535438.1:0-206 GCF_000475195.1 Diaphorina citri
CTCTAATACGCTCATTCCTTATTCTATCCTTCCTCGTTACTCCACACATCCACCTCAACATTCTCATCTCTGCAACCTTTAATTTTCTTTCCTGTACTTTCAATATTGCCCAAGTTTCCGCACTATTTATCAACGCTGGTCTTACCACTCTCTTGTACAATCTTCCTTTCATCCTACAACTAACTCTCCTATCACACAGCACTCCA
>NW_007535439.1:0-206 GCF_000475195.1 Diaphorina citri
CTCATCTCTGCTTTAAAAAATAAATATAGAGGAAAATAAAGAGAGAGAGAGAGAGAGAGAGAGAGAGAGAGAGAGAGAAGGAGGGAGAGATACCTTTTCAACCCAAGAAAAGATAGACATACCTACAGCTACCTATAATTCTTGGAGGAAAAATATAAGGAGAGTATAAAAGCTGAGAGAGAGAGAGAGAGAGAGAGAGAGAGAGA
>NW_007535440.1:0-206 GCF_000475195.1 Diaphorina citri
TAGAAAGAAAATGTCTGAGATTTGTCTTCTTTTAATTTCCTAATCGTCAAAGTTGAAAAACTAGTAACTAATTGACGGGATTGTTGCCTATATTAAGACAACTTATACTCGTAGGCACAAATATACCTAATATACCATCTAAGAAGACAAACAGCGCAGCGCTTAGGCATTTTGAATAAAACTTTGTACTACAAATACATATGGAT
>NW_007535441.1:0-206 GCF_000475195.1 Diaphorina citri
AACTTGGGAAGGCAGAAGATTCTGATACCTATCAGAGTTCCAGCAGCTATTTTATTATAAATATATTCAAAAGTGTAGGTTTTGGGGCTGATTTTTGATCTGAATAACCATTATTTTAAAATTGTCTCTTCATTCCAAATCCCTAACACATTTTCATTTTATATGACTTAATGATCCAAGGTGTTTGGACAAGGCAAAATTTTTCC
>NW_007535442.1:0-206 GCF_000475195.1 Diaphorina citri
GGATTTATACTTCCGTTCGACCCAGAAGTTTCTATGGATGCGTACCTTTGTGCCATAGGTGATATTGTGGGTGACCACAATATGGTCTTTGCAGGCAAAAACAATGGTATCATCAAGATTTATTTGAATAGCGAATTTGAAGTCAACAAGCTTTTTGAGACCCATCCTCAAATTGTCATTTGTAACAAAGCTTTCATACTAAAGAG
>NW_007535443.1:0-206 GCF_000475195.1 Diaphorina citri
AGATTCAGAGTCCACCGCGCTAATCACTGCACCACTGAGGTTCTATTTTATTTGACATTCTCACAACCTTCAGGGGGTTTCTTTAGGTCCTTCTTAGGTACTTATTGGAGCCCCAGCCCCATATTTTGAGAACCATCGGTCTGAGCTTTTGATCTCTAATAAGATTTTCAAATAACATGACGATGTTGACGATGGATTCCCAATAT
>NW_007535444.1:0-206 GCF_000475195.1 Diaphorina citri
GCTTGAGTGAGTAACGAGGTAAAGTGTTATTGCTTTGAGCGAATCTGTCGTGAATTCTGTGAAATGGAGACGTCCGTCTTCACCTTGCTTCTCTTCTCGACTGAAAAGATTCCTAGCGAGTCTCTAATTCTCTATTGAAAAATACATCTACATTATTGAGTCTTCATTTAGAATCGTACTGTGCTTGAGCAATCCTCGTGCCAACT
>NW_007535445.1:0-206 GCF_000475195.1 Diaphorina citri
TATAAATAAGCACTATTATTATTATTATTCCTCCAGAAGCCCGAGAAATGTTCCCCACGGCAGTTCCGGCATCTGGACATCATTGCCCAATTCTCCACTGACATTCAATACGTCCCAGGCAGCCAAAGTGTCGTCGCTGACGCACTCTCCCGAGTTGATACCATCCACGCAACTCTCGACTACAAGTCCCTGGCAACCTCCCAGCA
>NW_007535446.1:0-206 GCF_000475195.1 Diaphorina citri
TATGACATGACTTAGACTCGTACCACCAACCTCCAGATCCAAAGTCCAACGCGTTAACAACTGCACCACTGAGGTTGGTCTACTGCTGGAGTAAAGGGATTCTTTGGTCCCAATCGACGAATATATATATATGAACTATTGTTATTATTACTAGGTATTTACTGGTGCATTATTATTTCCATTCTGAACGTACTCCTGATTCTTGT
>NW_007535447.1:0-206 GCF_000475195.1 Diaphorina citri
TAAAACTTACATAATGATGTTATTATGGTGTTTTCTCACTCGGAAACCACCCGAACTTACTAAAACTTACCCAAAGATTTACTATGGTGTTTTTCACTCAGAAATAACCCAAACTCACCAAACCTTATTAAATGATGTTACTATGCCTATTGTCTTTGTACTTTGTTGCGCTACGCTCATACGTCATATTATGCTAAGTTTCTGCA
>NW_007535448.1:0-206 GCF_000475195.1 Diaphorina citri
ACAGGTTTCTCATTTCCATTTTCATCATGCTGTAACAACACTGCAGAAATACCATATGCGCTTGCATCGCATGCTAGTATAATTGGTTTGTTTGTATCAAAATGGAGCAATGCATTATCTTGTGACAATAATTCTTTGATTTTATTAAATGATTGTTTACAGGTTTCGTCAAATTTAAATTCAGCACCTTTACAAAGCAAGTCATT
>NW_007535449.1:0-206 GCF_000475195.1 Diaphorina citri
AGATTGCCCGGATCTTCTAGCTCAGTTAGGAATCAGCTTAACTCGTGACTGTAACCTACCTATGTAGTTTTAATTTTGATTTGTGAAGTGTGTCTTGTCATTCCACTTACCAATGTGTCAAGGTGGGTTTTGACAATAAGAGGATTGACTTTGGCCACATGAGCAGGTGTGCTGTCGATATAATCATAGATGAGATAGTTCTTCGA
>NW_007535450.1:0-206 GCF_000475195.1 Diaphorina citri
GTCTCATGTTGCACATTGGAACGCATTGCTTCAAGGCACATTCTTTGACATCCATGCCTATCCAAGAACAGAAAAGTTCGGTCAGATAATTTCCGGCCTGGCCGAGATTCGAACCCAGCACCTTCAGGTTGAGAGTCAGTGCTCTTGACTACTCAGCCACAGAGGTGGGCGTAGTCATGACCTCCTAACACTACAAGACCTACCTA
>NW_007535451.1:0-206 GCF_000475195.1 Diaphorina citri
CCCCATAGAAGGACTTATCCAAACCTGGTCGACCTATATATCAAATTAAAGGTCTTTTTACCAGGAACACGAAAATGTAAATTTTGTCCAGAAAACCATAGGTAAAGCCAAAAAACCAAAAAAACTGTTTTTTGGGGGATTTTTTTCACATTTTCTCACACAAAGGAGCTCTGATCTCGAAATTTGTCGCGACGACCTATGAACTC
>NW_007535452.1:0-206 GCF_000475195.1 Diaphorina citri
TTTGAACACTTACCTATTATGCTAGCAACTATTTTGCAGGTCAAGAATATCAAGAGGCAATGCACTCTCACATTACAACGATTTTCGGTGATCGCCTCGATGAATGCTCTGACCCATATGAAATCGAAGAACACACAATCACCAATACCATCATAGCAACAACGAGCACAACAACCAACAATGAGCCAAATATGATTATCATTACT
>NW_007535453.1:0-206 GCF_000475195.1 Diaphorina citri
TTTTATGCTCATGTTTTTTATGTCCGCCGGGAATGTCGCGAATTCTCGCGAGTTCGTGATATTTTTTTTGGCCAGTTTTCAGGACACATTTCAGATTCAGCAATTCAGATTTTCACAGATTTTTTTCTCTCGGTCATTCTTAATTCATCGGAACATTTTATTATTTTGGACATTTTGGTGTGTATCTCTTACAGTTATTAAAACCT
>NW_007535454.1:0-206 GCF_000475195.1 Diaphorina citri
TAACAGAAAGCTATTCTGTTTAACGACTTGAACAGTTGCTACTACCAGGCTTTATTGCTTCTATTTTCTATTGTATCTTGAAGCACATACTTCCCTGTGACCTGCATTTGATGAAAAAGATAGGACACAACTACCCAACTAACAAGTCCTCATTTTATAAAATGGCGATTGGTTTCGGTAGGATGAAACCAATTCCGTGGTAGGTA
>NW_007535455.1:0-206 GCF_000475195.1 Diaphorina citri
TACAGAGTATCTTATCACAAGGTTTCTGATAATTTCTTCTTTAGTGTAAATATTAGTACAGACGAATTTATTTCATTGTAAGGTGTGATGAAGTCCAGCTGTTAAAAAATTCATTTGAAAGTTTGTGTTTTTTTATTTCAGTGAGGGCGTATTCAAATGATGTTCAGGGCTACACTTATGCATTTGCTTAACATGAACCAAGGGGT
>NW_007535456.1:0-206 GCF_000475195.1 Diaphorina citri
ATTTAGAACGGCTAATACCTTCCATGTCTATACTACTTTCCACTCTATACAGCTATTTATATAAAGAATAAAGTAATACTAAGAGCCTTTAATCACTTGACAGGGTGAATTCAAATTCCAGCACTTAAAGGTAATGTTGTAGACAAATTCTCAGCATACAAGGGTGATACGATAGGTGCGAGATTCAAGCCCCCAAGCACTTTCTA
>NW_007535457.1:0-206 GCF_000475195.1 Diaphorina citri
CTTCACTATTTGTAAAATATTCTGGGTTTTATTTCATTTTCATTTTATGGACTAGTTTCGCCGGTGAAGGCATCTTCAACGCTGAAGATGCCAAGTCTGGAGATTGGAAAAAGTTGCTGTATTGTTGCAAAAACATATCTGGATTGTTGAGAAACACTCGCTCTCTTTTCACATCTTTATGAGAAAGGTGAGTTCAGGTTCAACTT
>NW_007535458.1:0-206 GCF_000475195.1 Diaphorina citri
ACAGCATAGCCCATTTTTTAAAACCTCTTTCTAAATCTTCAAGATATCCTTTACCAAAATATAAATCATGTCAGATACCTACATAAAACGATTCCCATCACCTTGTAAACTACGTAAATTTGAACATTTAATGGAGGATAAAAATGATAAAATAATGTTTCGAAAATTTATTTTTGTTACTGATTAGTTCAAAGGTTTTATTTTTA
>NW_007535459.1:0-206 GCF_000475195.1 Diaphorina citri
CTTGGTTCTTCATCAGCAAAATCATCATTTGTTGAGATTCCACTCCTGATGCATTGCTAGTTCCTTATTTGGATTGAGGAAGAGCATGTCCATGTCTTGAGGAAATTTGACTGTGTTATTCACATTAGAGAATTAGAGACTCTAATACGTTAGAGATTCTTCACATTAGAGATTCTACGGATGGAGCCACATTGTTGATTTGCTCT
>NW_007535460.1:0-206 GCF_000475195.1 Diaphorina citri
CAATTTTTAAGTCTGGTAGTTTGACTAGTTTGTCCGAGATAAGGAAAGTCAAAAATTTTCAACGGGGCCCTTAAGATATCGATGAACTGTGTGCTTGGTGCTGCTTAGCATTACTTCAAAAATGGTAATTTCTACAAATTTCATTTTCCTTATCCCCCATAACACAGATCACCTGTTTATTTCCCGAGACTCCCGAGAGGTTATGA
>NW_007535461.1:0-206 GCF_000475195.1 Diaphorina citri
TATGGAAATTTTTTTCGCGCGAACTTTCATTCATACTGGAGCTTAGAGGCCTTCTGTCCAAATGCGACATACATGGTTAGAAAGCTCGTTTTCTCAGCTTTCTAAATAATACACTTTGTTTAAAAATCAGGTGTCGGAACACAGTTCGATTCGCTCACCAACGATTCTAGTCACGACCTTATATGCAATATATGGAAATTTTTTTC
>NW_007535462.1:0-206 GCF_000475195.1 Diaphorina citri
CTAAACAGATAAGGTTCGTTCTCGGAAAGGCTGACTATTTCCTATCCTGTCTTCCTTCTATCTTGTGGCTTTGGGAGAATAAGACCTCAGCAGTGAAAGTTCCTTCTATCAAACCTCTTGTAAAAGGACCAGTCTGTCTTTTCGGAACACCCTGTGCCTCGTTTACAATTGAAACGTTAACAAGATGATCTCGCCAGCCCTGACAC
>NW_007535463.1:0-206 GCF_000475195.1 Diaphorina citri
GATTGGTTTATCAATTACTTCGTACCTATCTCCTTATGCCTACCTGTGCCATTCTTTACGATTATGTCTATTATCTATAACTAGTACAGTCTGTCACTTTTAGCTTGAGCATTTTTGTGACAGAATTATTGAGGAACTGAAAAACGTAACTTTGGCCTTGAATAGCGGCCGAACCGTACCTTTTATTCCCAAGTTTGAGGGACTTG
>NW_007535464.1:0-206 GCF_000475195.1 Diaphorina citri
TCATTACGATTTGAGTGTCTTCCTTTCGGAACTGAAGCGATTCCTATGGTTTACGGGCGCTATTACGCCAAAAGAGGGGAAACTCCGAAAGGAAAGTACGGCCAAAACGTGAAATATCTTTTTCTTAAGAGGTTTGATAGAGGGAACTGTAACTGCTAAGGTCTTATCATCCCGAAAGCGAAGAGAGAAGGAAGACAGGATAGGAG
>NW_007535465.1:0-206 GCF_000475195.1 Diaphorina citri
CTACTAGCATTTTGTCTTTCTTCTTTAAGAAATAATTTAGGTGCAAATAATGACCCCTATTTATAATGTGATGTACCCCATAACTCCTAGGTCTATAATCTTATGTTGAAATGTTTGTTAATTGATATTTTAGTTTGAGGTTGACAAACAATTTAACATGAGATTGCAGATCTGGCTATTAAGTCTCTTTTTTCTATACTTGTTCA
>NW_007535466.1:0-206 GCF_000475195.1 Diaphorina citri
TTGTCCGAATGCAGCAGCACGTTTCCCACAGACCCCCTTCCCCCTCCTGCTGATAGTGACTCGAATTTCTTGATCAGATTCTTCAGCGAGCATAATTCCTGGGATGAGTTCCCTGCTTGACTAGTTGAGCTGAATTCCTGTGACATTTTCCCTGCTTGGATGCTTAGCGAGCATAATTCCTGTGATATGTTCCCTTCACTACTTAG
>NW_007535467.1:0-206 GCF_000475195.1 Diaphorina citri
TCTCCCGTACAAAGCAAGGACTGTCCAATCTGTGACCACAATCTGGGAGTCTATTTTGTTTATGTGGCCCGCAAAAAAGGTCGAGAAATGATACTGTCTTTGACAACGTTCTTATCCTAACCAGACTCTCAACCTGGAGGTGCTGGGTTTGAATCCCTGCCAAGGTGGACATTTTCTAACCAAACTTTTCCGTTCTTGGATATGAA
>NW_007535468.1:0-206 GCF_000475195.1 Diaphorina citri
TAATACTCCCTCGCGGGCATATGTTATTTGTTATTAAATTAGTACTTGGCAGTGAGAATAATGTTTCATTCATCGATATCCCATATCCTTTCTGTCTGACGTGTGATGTAGGTATCTCTCTCTCTCTCTCCCAATAAGTATCTCAATAATCCTAACAACCAATGTTTACCTACCATGCTGGCACCGGTCGCTATGCGCATTTACAT
>NW_007535469.1:0-206 GCF_000475195.1 Diaphorina citri
GAATAAGTCTTGTTAAGGGTAAACGTCCTTATAATCCCGTGTCCGGACTTAAGAATGAAAATGACGAAGTTATCACAGATAAAGAACAGATAGCTAACATGTTGGCATTAAATTATGTTAAAAACTCATCTAACGAAATGTACAGCGAGGAATTCAGGAGACGGAAAATTTTAATTGAGCAGAACTTACACATACCACCTAATACA
>NW_007535470.1:0-206 GCF_000475195.1 Diaphorina citri
TGCGCGTCGCTGGATCAAGACGTTTGAACAGGCTAGTCAGACGACCAATGGCTAATCCCATACCCACGGGAAGATCAGATGGGAACTGTACCCACGGCCACTTAACATGATAGCGTCCATCTTCGAAAACCGTCGTTTTCCGGAAGAATTCTATTACCTCCTCTTGTTGAAGGGTCTTCGGTGAATCACGAATTCCAATAGCTTCA
>NW_007535471.1:0-206 GCF_000475195.1 Diaphorina citri
CCTTTATGTAAGGCTTACGTTACGTACGTCCTGAATAGGCCAAGAATAGAATGGACTAAGAATGGAATGGAATGTGCCCTCATAAGAAGTAATTTGTACCTGCGAACAATAAGGGTAAACCCTACCACCATCATAGCAACAACAGGCTATTAAAATCTGACTGACCCTAGTGTTGTGAACCTGAAGCTTGAAAGTTATGTGACGTA
>NW_007535472.1:0-206 GCF_000475195.1 Diaphorina citri
TGTTGAAATGTGATTGAATAATTACTGTTTTGAATGGTTTCTTCAAATTATAATGATCCCAAGGGCAAGGTAAACCTAGATCCTTGACAAATGAAGTGTGCTTGAAGGCATGTGATGTGTTCCAATCCACTCAACCCCTGTTAAAGCTAACAGGCTCTTAGGGGTCTGAAAAGTAGGTTGTGAAACCCACTCTTAGTAACCTTTGG
>NW_007535473.1:0-206 GCF_000475195.1 Diaphorina citri
AGTACAACTACATGTTGGATTGATTGAAAAAAGAAATGCCTACTCGTTCTTTGGAAAGAATACCTACTTCTTCGTATGAGGTTATGAAAATAATATGATTCAAAATTCTAAACAATATTGAACTTTTGGGAGTGAAAATTTAGAAAAAGGATAATGAGTGTTACTTAGGACTGATATAACGTAACATATAATAAGAAGATGAATGG
>NW_007535474.1:0-206 GCF_000475195.1 Diaphorina citri
TTCGTTTTCCACTTTCTTCTAATTCACACTATGTATGTAATAGGGGTATGTGAGTCTTTATACAACATGCATGCTAAAGGTACAAAGTAAATAATTATGCTCCGTGTAATTATTCATTGGTTAACCGGAGGAAAGTTGCAACTCAAATATACACGGAGAACTTTCAAGTCTTTGGGAACGAAATTAACGGAAGGAAAGGTAAGAAG
>NW_007535475.1:0-206 GCF_000475195.1 Diaphorina citri
GCAGATCCACCAAAAATTCAAACTTGTTATTATTATTATTGTCATGAGAGAGCTCAGAACTTTCTCTTTGAGTGTAAGATTATTTCTTCCCGGGGTAACATCTAACTCGCAAAGACCAAACAAGCAAAAGACAAAGTTCAATTTTCATGAAAGCTTCTCCAAGTTTTTCAGGCAAAATGGAATTTTCTTTTTGATAAAAATAATGT
>NW_007535476.1:0-206 GCF_000475195.1 Diaphorina citri
AAATTGCAAATTTAAAAAAAGCCATTTTAATCATCAAAATTTCATCTACATGATGCCGTTTATTTCATTCCTCAATTCCCAGCCGTTTCTGAGATATAAGCGTGGTTCGCAAATCACGAACCACCCTGTATACTACCATATCATTTTCGATAGGTACTTAACTAAGCCTTTAGTCAGTAAAAAAGCGGTCGAAATGTAAAAATACG
>NW_007535477.1:0-206 GCF_000475195.1 Diaphorina citri
CAGAAATATACAAATTGCTTCTAAGGCACTGAGTTCTTTGACAGTAAGTTGAAACTGACCTCGAAACAGGTATATTTTTAGACAGTAGATGGCCTTTGCCATCCACCTGGCATGGCTGATGGCACCTAGAGTTTTGAACCCAACTTCCCGTCCGTCCAGAGTTCCAATAAACACCAAGACCAATTCTAGTAGCTCCTTGTAGTCGT
>NW_007535478.1:0-206 GCF_000475195.1 Diaphorina citri
ACATCAGCTTTCCGTGAACAATGTATTCATGATGAAAAAGAACTTTTTGAAGACTTTCAACAGTAGTAACTTTTTTTTCGTCGAGATGTAAAAGAGAGATGAGAAAACAAACTTTCGTCAGTGAGCTCTCTCAGCTTCAAAATATTCAAAGCGACTGTCAAAGAACTCGGGAGTTTCGGAAAAGAGAGGCAACGAACGATGTCTTT
>NW_007535479.1:0-206 GCF_000475195.1 Diaphorina citri
ATAATAATAATAATAATAATAATAATAATAATAGTGCTTATTTATACTGCTCGCATAGGACTGAAAAGTCCCTTTACTGTTTACTCCAGCAGTAGGCTACTACTATTATTGTGGTCAAATTCTCAAATTTAGTGCGTCTGCCTTGTAAGCGCTAGGCCGCGGGTTCGATTCCCGCCCGGGGCGGATTTTATCCTGATGGGATAATG
>NW_007535480.1:0-206 GCF_000475195.1 Diaphorina citri
TTTTGGTTTGCTTCATAGGTAGCTAGATTTTCAAAGGATTGGTAAATATTGTACTTAACTAACCCAGTCTTCAGTGTCGAATTGATTTGAACTTCAGCTTCTACACAAGTGCAGATAAATGAAAAACGTCCAAAAAACGGATCAACATAAAGTCATAATGAGACTGAAGACTTGTGTAGAGTGTAGACTAATCTCTGCAATTCTAT
>NW_007535481.1:0-206 GCF_000475195.1 Diaphorina citri
GGGAATGAAAAAAGCGTCAATTAAGAAGAAGGCGGTGTAGGAAGTAAGCTAAGGCAAGATGTAACTGATCTACAAAAGTCCATTAGCGCTCCAAACAAGAAAAAAAGTGAAGCAAAAGAAAAATTGACGGAAAGAAAAATATTGCAAGACGGTGGTGTAATGCGAGACTTTGAAGAACAACATGCCAATCAACTTGTCCTAACAGA
>NW_007535482.1:0-206 GCF_000475195.1 Diaphorina citri
CCATGCGGGAAATTCCATCACATCCCCAGAAAATACAGGGACTGAAATGGTTGGTAATTTCAATTTGAATGCAGGTTCACGAGCAGCATTAGCAGCAGCAGCTGCAGCAGCGGTCTGGGTTGCGGCTTTGGCAGCAGCTTCAGCAGATTCTTGTTTTAGCTTTGCTAGGTGGGCCTCAACTTCATAATACATATCCTCAAAGGACT
>NW_007535483.1:0-206 GCF_000475195.1 Diaphorina citri
TATTTCAATTCACGGGGGCTACCCATTATTACAGCAAGTCCCTAACTTAAAACTACGGTAAATCAAACAAATAAAAAAAAAAAACACCAAAAGGCTAACAAAAAGGTTAGCTGTCAGCCACCCGGTGAAAGGAGGGAAGACTCAGAAGTTTAGATTTGATGGATGCAGGAGACTCATTAAGAACATCGATGTTGAAGGGAGGATTA
>NW_007535484.1:0-206 GCF_000475195.1 Diaphorina citri
AGGCTGAAAATGAATGACATTGGAAAGGCTTCGTACTGGAGACATACAAGCAGAGCTGAGTCAGCGGTATGGTTGTATCACTGCGATGTGGAAGGAGACGGAAGACCCACCACATAATTATTCCGAGAAAAAAATCATTATGGCTGGAAAAAATTATACAATGGCCCCTAGTTCCCGGCAGACCTTAGATGGTCGGGGGGTGCGAA
>NW_007535485.1:0-206 GCF_000475195.1 Diaphorina citri
AAGCTCTTTGGGTTTGAAGGTTCTTTCCCGGGTTTTAAGAGAGCAATGACGTGGGCCTTCCTCCAAAGTTTTGGTATTTTCATGTTTTTCAGGATGTTGTTGAAAAGGTCGAGAATCCATTGGTTTGTGTGAGAGCCAAACTGTTTGATTTGTTCAGTCCTGATATCATCAGGGCCAGCTGCCTTGTTGTTCTTCATTGTGTTCAT
>NW_007535486.1:0-206 GCF_000475195.1 Diaphorina citri
CCTCTCACAGGCAAGAAGTCCTCTTCCACCCAACAACGTCAACCAATTGCGCCCCGGCGATATCGATATAGTGGGCGCGATTGGGGACTCCATCACGGCCGGGAATGGCATTGTGGCCACGAATCCCGGCCAAGTGAACACGGAAAACAGAGGCCTCTCTTGGTCTGTAGGTAAGAACTTCGGCCCGGCCAGTCGAAGGCCAGCCA
>NW_007535487.1:0-206 GCF_000475195.1 Diaphorina citri
GCCTTTTCCACAAGCTTGGCCATGCCTCGGGATGAACTAGCGGGATTCCGGAGCGAAGCGACGGAATTCAGCTAGTAATATAAGATTATCATCATAAATGAATACCACTAGTGCACTCTAGTGACGTTGAACAGAACTCATTGGTACCGTGCTCCATCATGAAGAACAAGTTTGACAAGAACATGGGAAGAATGTTTTGATTCCAG
>NW_007535488.1:0-206 GCF_000475195.1 Diaphorina citri
TGTAGGTACAAGGTACATGGTAGGTACAAATATACATAGGTATATATCTAGGTACCAACATCTGCTCTGTATTAACTACCCATTAGTCCACTGCCTAACTAAGTGTACGTATGTCGTTCATTCATCATCATATTTAGAAGCTACTCGTCGTACAATGTATGTTCAGCAAAATGTAGAAATCTCTCTGGAAAAGGGCCCCCAAGGGA
>NW_007535489.1:0-206 GCF_000475195.1 Diaphorina citri
CAAGGACTTGTACGCACCAGGAAGAGAGGTCTCAAATGAATGATCAATATTCATAACCTGCCTAAATATCCAAATCCAACTTGCTGCGTGTCAAGAAGAGAAGTAAATCAGCTCTTTATATTACAACAAAGAACATCGAATAACCTTGCTTATGTTTTGCCTCCAATTTGAATTCATTACCAAGCATACATCCGTATCTCTAATCC
>NW_007535490.1:0-206 GCF_000475195.1 Diaphorina citri
CTATCAAAGCCTGGAAGACCAGTGACCAAGATAAACGTTACCAAGAGGTTATCTTATCCCGGATGAGAATTGGCCACACCCGCCCAACACACAACCACCTTTTTACCAAAACTGACCCTCCACTCTGTCAGTGTGGCGACCTCGTCACCGTCCGCCATTTATTATCCTGCCGCCTCCACAATCAAGTCCGCTCCTCCCTCCACCCC
>NW_007535491.1:0-206 GCF_000475195.1 Diaphorina citri
TCCTCTTTCCTTTTTTAACTTTTTTCAAATGATTCCACATATCAGAAGTAGTTAGAGGTTTATCGATTTCGGATACAAACTTATTCCAAGATTCATCCTGTTTTACCTTAATCAAATTCCTGGCAAACGCCCGACATCTTTTGAACTCAATGAAGTTGGCTTGAATCGGATTCCTCCTGTAAACACGTAGCGCTTTCCTTCTCTTC
>NW_007535492.1:0-206 GCF_000475195.1 Diaphorina citri
ACTGTGCTCAAACATGAAAATGAGCAGCAAAAGTCAAAAATGTCATTCTTAGACAAACAAGTCAGACGAAGAAATCTCATTCTGTGGACTGGATGAACCTACAGGAGAAACCCCCATTGCTCTGCGGGAAGTGGTGTTTGAGTTGATCAATTCACACATGGGCTTGAACACTCTGCGGTATAAATTTGATGCCATTTACCACATTG
>NW_007535493.1:0-206 GCF_000475195.1 Diaphorina citri
AATGCTTCAATGATTGCACCTATTTATATTGAGCTGGAAATAAATTCATTGCCTTTTTGAGCGAAACCAGAAAATTTCTGTACATAAGTAAATAAAATAATGTTGGTTATTAGAAATTAATTTTACGTGGCACAACCAATACAAAGTCAGAGATACAAAGTTAAGGGTGTAATCACTATATGGGAGGTAGTAATAATATCAGCTAT
>NW_007535494.1:0-206 GCF_000475195.1 Diaphorina citri
ACAGGATTGTTCTTCTTATCAAGAGCTATCTAAAACCGGGCTGGCCGGTAAAAAATTGCAACGATTTGTCTGGAAATTGAGATTTTTCATTTTTCCAAAGGGTTTTACGGAGTTTTCCGGAAAACGGTTTGGGATAAAGACAAACGGTTTTCACAGGATTGTTCTTCTTATCAAGAGCTAATTATAACTGGGCTGGCCGGTAAAAA
>NW_007535495.1:0-206 GCF_000475195.1 Diaphorina citri
AGAATTCGCTACAGACAATAAGTTTTGAACTATAGCTTAAGTCTATATTTGAACTGATGTACCCGTGTGTGGTACCTTGCCAGTTAAAATATGCTTTTCAGAACATTAAAATCTTTCCATTTTCAGCTTGTGACGAATGCAATGAATTTTACGACGGACCATGTCCCCTTCATGTACTCAAACATGTCCAGGCTAGAGCGGTACGT
>NW_007535496.1:0-206 GCF_000475195.1 Diaphorina citri
ATTCTGTTCATATTGTTGGCTTTTGTGACGCGTCTAGCAAAGGCTACGCCGCTGTTATTTACTTAGTTTCTTCCAATAGTAACAGTCTTGAAAATAAGGTTTATCTGTTAAAAGGCAAAAGTAAGGTCGCCCCTACTAAATCGCCCCTAAGTATCCCTCGTCTCGAGTTGTGTGGTGCATTATTACTTGCACGTCTTTATGACTCG
>NW_007535497.1:0-206 GCF_000475195.1 Diaphorina citri
ATACTCCCCTGTGTCAACAAATTTCCCTTTTATTACATTTTTTTTCTATTTCTTTTCAAATACCTACGTATTCTGCAATGTAATAGAAAGTCGTGTGATGTTCACACCAGATTTTTCTTCTTCCTCTTGTTCTTTCCTTCGTTTTCTTTTTCTTCTTCCTCTTGTTCTTTCATTCGTCTTCTTTTTCTTCTTCCTCTTGTTCTTTC
>NW_007535498.1:0-206 GCF_000475195.1 Diaphorina citri
TGAATAATGAGGTAAACAAACTTGGGCTATGTAAAGAGTAAAGGGACTTTTCAGCCGTCAGCAGGATAACGTCTGTGAGCTAGAGGTCACTTCCTTTCATTTTTCTCCCTGGGAACTTTGAAGCACCTAAAAATGTGCCCCATTTGCCATATTCCTGAAAGAGGCAGTGTTGTAGGTACTTTACAAGGGAATATAATTATTTTGAA
>NW_007535499.1:0-206 GCF_000475195.1 Diaphorina citri
ATAATATTGTGCTTTCCTATAACAAAGTGACAACACAATACTCAAGAGATGTTTTGAGACAACAAATCGAACTATGTTGAACCGATATGTATGTAATGTATGTTGAACCCATATGTATATGTATAAGAAGTGTATATCTATTGTCTATTTGTTTATGTATATCTCTTGGTTGAAAGGTTCATAGTGGATGTGACTCATGCACTTTT
>NW_007535500.1:0-206 GCF_000475195.1 Diaphorina citri
GAAGTAGGTTAAAATCGGTGTAGAAATTGGATAAAATCGGTGTACAAACTACAAACAGGATAGAAGCGGTCGAGAAACGGTTAAATAAAATCAGAATCTATTTACAAACGTGGTACAAACATGTATGCATTATTTTTTAACCCATCAAATATACGAGACCTTGTTTAGACTGCTGGGGTAAAGGGACTTTTCAGTCCTATTCGGGC
>NW_007535501.1:0-206 GCF_000475195.1 Diaphorina citri
CCTGTCTTCCTTCTCTCTTCGATTTCGGGACGATAAGACCATAGCAGTTACAGTTCCCTCTGTCAAAACCTCTTTTTTTTTTTAAAAAAAAAAATCAATTTTACCGAAACTACTCAAGTATTGTTCGGTCATTTTTGTGCCTATCCTTTCGCATATCTTTAACCTTTCATTGTCCACGTCAGTATTTCCTGAATTATTTAAAATAA
>NW_007535502.1:0-206 GCF_000475195.1 Diaphorina citri
CATGGTATCTTAAGGCTAAATATTGAGAAATCACATTGACTGATCTCAGGTACCATAAGCTTTGTACAAAACAATACAATATAATCACATCATTATAATCTTGAATGCCAGCTTTAACGGGGCCGAGAAAAGCCAGCAGTACGTGATTAAGGCACTGGTCATCCATCTAACTAGACGCAATGTTGAATGTTGTCTAACAAAGTACT
>NW_007535503.1:0-206 GCF_000475195.1 Diaphorina citri
CGTACTAAATCAAGAAGTTAAGCCCCATTGTCAACTCGAATGTCATTTGCTACCACATAAATCGAGATGTACACAACCGCTTTGTGCCATGGAACTTGGAGTAAGCAGAGTGCAACCACACAAAGCCGGGGGGAACAATTTTGTTGTTCCGCGATGCTAAAGTTGCATTCTGAACTTTAGTAACCTTGCTTTGGAATGTGACACCT
>NW_007535504.1:0-206 GCF_000475195.1 Diaphorina citri
GGTATGTAGCTATAGTAAGCTGTAAGTTGTAGCTATTGTTAAAATAGGGGCTAAGGGCCATCATAAGACACTGGAACATTGCTGGCATACGAAGAAGATTAAGCTACATCAGCGTCTAGCGCTGAGGTTGTTCCAGGAAGATGTTAAACAGGTATGTAGCTATAGTAAGCTGTAAGTTGTAGCTATTGTTAAAATAGGGGCTAAGG
>NW_007535505.1:0-206 GCF_000475195.1 Diaphorina citri
AGTCACCCCTTTGTACCTTGGCCTCAATGAACCCTTTGTACCTTGGCCCCCAAATTCAACACGTCGTACCTTGGCCCCTTGGTATACTTTCGTACCAGAATTTCCTCATTCAAAACGGTACAACATCCTTAAGCTTGATTCACACTATAGTGCCAGTCAAGGTCCAGTCACGGTCCGGTATCGGTCCGATCAAATGATTGTTGAAG
>NW_007535506.1:0-206 GCF_000475195.1 Diaphorina citri
GCCTTGTGAGGTTAATAGGACCTCTTTATTTATTGCTTCTCAAGTTTACTATCCACATTATTGAGCAATACACCTAACTCTAACTCACCTTTCAGTTATACCAAAAGTATAACAATCATCCTTTGTTATAATCTCCACACTCCGCATAAAGTTAGAGCAAAAGTGTTGACAAAGTCACCCAATATGGTCAAGTGGCTCCATTTTTC
>NW_007535507.1:0-206 GCF_000475195.1 Diaphorina citri
AAAACACTTGGCTCCGATTTCCAACTCATGTCTCATGTGATGCATATTTTATGGATCTTACATAAAAAAGCACCACAACTTGGCAGATCATTTATTTTCTTGTAGCTATAATAATCAATGGGACCACACGATGAAACTGTACGAGAGAATAGTGGATAAACGACTGAGAAGAGAAACAGAAGTATCAGAGGAACAGTTTGGTTTTA
>NW_007535508.1:0-206 GCF_000475195.1 Diaphorina citri
GTAGGTACCTTGCTCGATATCTAATACTTTGATCTAGTATTGAGTTTCCAAATAGAATTTTCCCAACACAAACAAAGATATTGTTCTAAGCGAGACGGTATTTACAAAATACGGCAGCATCTAGGCATTCTAGGCAAACATTTATGTAAGTAGATACCTACTATACTGAATCTCTAGTAGATATCCAGGATTATAAACCATCCAAT
>NW_007535509.1:0-206 GCF_000475195.1 Diaphorina citri
GGAGAGTTCTCCCTCTCACAGTAATAAGTTATCTCATTTACCTAATGATAATGATCTGGGATCTTTGCCTTTTCTTTTTGTTTTCTCCCACGATTTTGTGAGAGAAAGGTAAAAGTACCCACAATAAGTCCCTTGAATATTCTAGTGCTCTTCAAAGCTCTTGTCTCTCTAACCTCTGGTCTTGAAACATTTACCTTTACTTTAAT
>NW_007535510.1:0-206 GCF_000475195.1 Diaphorina citri
TATCCCATCAGGATAAAATCCGCCCCGGGCGGGAATCGAACCCGCGGCCTAGCGCTTACAAAGCAGATGCACTACCAAAACTAAAGCTAACTAGGCTGGCTATGAAAGTTTGAAAGTTCAAATTTTTGATCGAATTTCTTTCATTTCAAAAATGTTGCGCCACAAAATCCACAAATAATGTTAATGGCATGAGAAAAACACGAGAG
>NW_007535511.1:0-206 GCF_000475195.1 Diaphorina citri
CTAACACTTCCCCATTGGCTTACCAGCAAAAATTTCTTGATATTATTAGGTCAAAATATTCTACTTATGTGTTATGTTTTACAGATGGCTCCAAGTCCGCCACCTCTACCAGCTGTGCCTTTAGTGTTGATGGCATTCTGTCAGCCAATATGTTGAATTCTATTAACTCTATTTTTTCAGCCGAACTAATTGCTATCCTCCTCTGT
>NW_007535512.1:0-206 GCF_000475195.1 Diaphorina citri
TCCTATTCCTCATCCTGTCTAAATTTTACACTCTTCCTGTTCCATTTTCACTTTTCCTCTTCTCTCTTTTCTACACTTCCATTACCACTGTTCCCCTCTTCTTCACTTATCCATTCTTGATCCATCCATTTAAACTGGTCCCTCTTGGTACTTCCGGTTTTCTCTGCCTTTCAATTTCACTGTTCCCCTCCTTCCTTTCCACTAAT
>NW_007535513.1:0-206 GCF_000475195.1 Diaphorina citri
CGTTTATTTCATTCTTTAATTCCCAGCCGTTTCTGAGATATAAGCGTGGTTCGCAAATCACGAACCACCCTGTATATTTCAGTTTGATAGAGAAAACTGCAGATACAAGAGTGTTTCAGAGTTCAGAAAGAGATATTTACAGTTACAAACTATGTACTTCAGCAGAAACAGTTGTTCAAAGTCCGAAAGAAAATTGAGTTACATAT
>NW_007535514.1:0-206 GCF_000475195.1 Diaphorina citri
ACAGCCAGGTTCCTCCTATCACTGAAATGGAAAGGGGCACGGTTAGTAGGCGTCCCTTTTCCCTTTGCTAAAGAAATATCAAAGGTTGAGTACGAAGGGCATTCTCTCGTAAAATTTGTAGCCAAAACCAAACGTCAGCATAAAGCAATCACCCTAGTTAGGGCTGATTGAGAGGCTGACGAAAAACGCCGACCCCGTCTGTACAC
>NW_007535515.1:0-206 GCF_000475195.1 Diaphorina citri
TGTTCACTTATATTCTCCTTCTCCTTTGCTTCCTCTTCTATTTGTGTTCGTAGCTGTGTTATCTTCTCATCTTGTGTTACTGCGTGAGCTTTGTGCTGTTCTATACGATCGTTTATTTCATCACTTACCCGAGTTTTTTCGCTGTTCAACTGATCAATTTGTTCACTTATATTCTCCTTCTCCTTTGCTTCCTCTTCTATTTGTGT
>NW_007535516.1:0-206 GCF_000475195.1 Diaphorina citri
TGAATCTGGATCATCCATTGTAGGGTTTGTGGAGTTTGCTATTAATTCCTCTTTTGCTACAAAACGCATGAAATTTTTGAGAGACTGTGGTGAAAATAATAGTCCGTGTTGTGTTTTGTCCTTCTGATTCCAGCTGGTACTTCCATAGCCCTTTGTTGGCTCACACCTCATAGATGACTGAAGGCCCTGTGTTGGCTAGATCCTGT
>NW_007535517.1:0-206 GCF_000475195.1 Diaphorina citri
CCGGAAAACGGTTTGGGATAAAGACTAACGGTCTTCACAGGTTTGTTCCGCTCATTGAGAGCTTTTTAAAACCGGGCTTGAGATGTTCCTTTTTCAAAAAGGGTTTTCCGGAGTTTTCCGGAAAACGGTTGGGATAAAGACTAACGGTCTTCACAGGTTTGTTCCACTCATTGAGAGATTTTTAAAACCGGGCTGGCCGATAAAAA
>NW_007535518.1:0-206 GCF_000475195.1 Diaphorina citri
CTGCGCGAGCTGGAGATGAGACAAGTATCACCCTACCTGCTTAGAATGATGCAGAACTATTTCACGGACAGGTATATTATCATAGACGATTCAGACATGCAGCGGGGCACGCGCACGGGAGATGGAGGAGAAGAAGAAGATGCCACGCACTCGGAGAACATGGTGCAGCTGAACAGCGGAGTACCACAAGGTTCAGTGGTTGCTCC
>NW_007535519.1:0-206 GCF_000475195.1 Diaphorina citri
TATTCTCACGCAAATTGCTAACAAATGGTAAGACATACGACTTTTTTGTTCTGAAGAAAACTTTTTAAAACAAAATAATACATAATTAGGTATTATTCTCGGGCTTCAATCGGTTAGACTTACTTAGGTACCTATTCAAAGATATTACAGGATAAGGCCTAGTAGATATGTACCCAAGGTAAGGGCAACACAGTGTCTCGCTGGAG
>NW_007535520.1:0-206 GCF_000475195.1 Diaphorina citri
TAGAAAACTAGTTTCAACCTCATTCTAGCAGGAAGAACTATGTTAAAACAACGGTAATAGAAAGTAAAAAAAAAAAAATAGGTAGATATACATCTTTCACGATAGATATCTCGAGTTAGTGTATAATTGGGGAACAATATTGACGAATATGCTTCATCAGCTGAGCTTTAAACCGCAGTAACAACAAATCAAATGACAACTTGACA
>NW_007535521.1:0-206 GCF_000475195.1 Diaphorina citri
CCAATGGTTTACAAAAACTGCTTTGCTGTGCTGCGTGACTGTGCTGCGTAGCTGTGTCTCAATGTGCGCCGGGCCTTACTTACGTGCCAATATTTTCTATTCTTTTTCAGAATGATGACAGAAAATACATAGCCCTTAGTACGTTTGGATTCTACAAAGGAGGTATCCTGAACATCAATCTTATCAATTTTGAATCATTCCCGTCC
>NW_007535522.1:0-206 GCF_000475195.1 Diaphorina citri
GGATAACACATAACCAAGGGAGTCTAAAAAGGGAACTGGATTAGAATGTAGAGATTAATCGCGAACCTAAATAGCCACCCGACTGCATAATCCAAGTCAACACATAATCCTCAATAACGAGTGCTGTTTACATTGTTTTAATAGTGATATCAGTGTTTGGACCAATATTAAATATTAGTTTGTTGAGGCAGGTTTGGAGACACCAA
>NW_007535523.1:0-206 GCF_000475195.1 Diaphorina citri
TTTCTTAGGTATGCAATTTCGCATACCTTAAATACACTAATAAAAATAAATAAATAAAGTGAGGTTAGACCTTTTTTTCTCTAACCACTGACACATAGAAAATTTTTCCGACCATCTTTTTCTTATCCTTTTTTTAATTACAAAAGGATTTTCCAGAAGTGTTACCGCCCCATCATTTTGGTCCTTCGAGCGCTGGATGCTCTGTC
>NW_007535524.1:0-206 GCF_000475195.1 Diaphorina citri
AATATGCTTTATTTGATTTGCTAACTGTATTTGAAATGGAAATTTCTATCTCAGGCCAACCCTAGAATCATTCAGACTTATGAATAATAAAGTAGGCTTTTGTTATGAAGTAAAACCCAGAGAAGATTTTTTTTTTTGTTCTGTCCCAAAAATTTCTATTCCTACAAAAATAGATAGTGAACATATGCCTCATTCCTGCCTATAAG
>NW_007535525.1:0-206 GCF_000475195.1 Diaphorina citri
CTGGGAATCTGGTTCAAGTGTTTTGACGCGTCAGATCCTATGCCAAATGGAGATGCTATCACAAGACCGGATTCGAAGTACCTATATCCAGAATCAAGACACCTAATAACTATATACCTTGTAGTTTCTTAACCCTTAAGTTCATACCGTATCACATATGATACATGAACTTCTCGGTACCACTGCTGCAATCTGTTAGACTTTTT
>NW_007535526.1:0-206 GCF_000475195.1 Diaphorina citri
AACTGAAAGTTTATTTTCAAGAAAATACTGGTTTTAAAAACCATTCTAAAATCGTAGGACCACCACAGCCCCTCGCTTTCTTCTCAAGGAAACTATCAACAGCGGAGAAGAAGTACGGCACATACGACACTGCTAGCAATCTACTTGGCAGTCAAGCACTTCCGGCACATGATTGAAGGTCGAGTGTTCACTATCTACACTGATCA
>NW_007535527.1:0-206 GCF_000475195.1 Diaphorina citri
AATGTGAACTTCCCGACGAAAATCGAGCCGGACAAGTTGCACCTGTTGGAAATGTCTTTGGGACCGAGGTAAGTAAATCGTACACAAAAAGCCCACTCTGAGGCTTAGGTGTAGGGGTCGCTGCCATAAGGGATGAGTTAGGTCGTGGTTATGTACCGAGTTGAGATAGGCAAGGTTGGTAAACTAACCTTGTTTTTAAGTTACTA
>NW_007535528.1:0-206 GCF_000475195.1 Diaphorina citri
ATCATCGCCATTATAAATAACTCATTATTGTTTGAACAACCACGCGGTTGGACGTCAAGGGAGGGAGGTAGGGAAATGATAAGATGAAGATAATAATCATGATGGAAATAATTTGGCACCGTCATGATAGCCGAATTCATTAGAGATTCCGAGCACACACGGAGAGATGTCAACTTTCATAATTATGCTATTATTAATCTAAGTGG
>NW_007535529.1:0-206 GCF_000475195.1 Diaphorina citri
AAAAAAGTCATTCCATTAGTTTTCATATCACCAGATTCAATTCACTTATTTACGGAAAGCGTGTTTTCCTGTTTAGCGGGATGGATGTGTCAGTGTCATGTACGTAGATTGCAACATCTATTGACTAAAGATTCAAGGAATGTTTTCGTACTATCGCTAAGCATAAGTGCACATCACTCCTTGATTACTATTCGTTACGTATCACA
>NW_007535530.1:0-206 GCF_000475195.1 Diaphorina citri
TTTAGCACGACTTGTTTCTAACCTGATGAATTTCACCTTACTTCATGTATAGGTATTTCCTAATAGGTATACCGCACTATACCTACCTATCTATGTATGTAGATTGTATGAAGGTATAAAACCCATATGTGCTACAAAATTAATTAATAATTTAATTGAACTTTTGATGGGAACTTTAATACCTAGTATTGGAATACAATCAACCA
>NW_007535531.1:0-206 GCF_000475195.1 Diaphorina citri
ACTATCTACAATATTGGGATAGTTGATATGGCCCTGAGAACGCCTGTCAATTGATCAATTAGGCGTTTAGTCGGTCAGTTCTCTGTAGCAACTCAATTGAACAAGGTTCATACACTTGTCGAATATGTCACGTATCAATCCTTTACACAGGTCTCTAGTTATAGATCTAATTCAACGTACGAAGTGAATTCCAAGTTATAACTCGA
>NW_007535532.1:0-206 GCF_000475195.1 Diaphorina citri
TTTGATGTTCAATCCTCTGTTTAGCTTAACCACCAGACCGTGAAACCAGGCATTGGTAGGTAGTATTAAACCCTGGAGTATTCAGTATCTATAGGTATAAGCTGAATGTACTATAGCTGATGATTTTACTTTTATTTTACAACTTACAGCTCTTCAACCATGCATTGTTTCTCTATCTTTGTATGTATCATCTATTTTTAGAGGGT
>NW_007535533.1:0-206 GCF_000475195.1 Diaphorina citri
GCGTTGATTCTTTCATTCCATCAACAAATGGCATTGTTTTTTCCGTTCCAACAGTGAATGGTGTTGTTTCATCGTTATATGGTTTTGGTTCATCTATTTCATCATTAAATTGTGGTGTTTCATCAGTAAATGTTTTTGGTTCATCGGTTTCATCAGTAAATAGTGTTGTTTCATCAGTAAATGGCGTTGATTCTTCCATTCCATCA
>NW_007535534.1:0-206 GCF_000475195.1 Diaphorina citri
TCCAACAAAGTACTTTTGATACTCAATAGAGTAGGAGGAAAGGGGGGTTCCTTCAGGGTGAGTCAATCTTTCTCAATGCGTCTGCCTTCCAAGCGCTAAGTCGCGGGATCGATTCCGGCTCGGGATGAACTTTATCCTAAACAGATAAGGTTTGTTCTCGGAACGGCTGACTTTTTCCTACCCTGTCCTCCTTCTCTCTTCAGTTT
>NW_007535535.1:0-206 GCF_000475195.1 Diaphorina citri
GCTGCGCGCTCCCGGGGGCTTCGCGGGGTGTTGCATGGGGTCGCGCTTCGCGCTCCCTCGTTTACGGTCGCGCTGCGCACCCGGGGCTTCGCGAGGTTGTGCATGTGGTCGCGCTTCGCGCTCCCTTGTTACGGTCGCGCTGCGCGCTCCCGAGGCTTCGCGGGATGTGCATGAGGTCGCGCTTCGCGCTCCCTTGGTTTCGCCCC
>NW_007535536.1:0-206 GCF_000475195.1 Diaphorina citri
TTATGACACTTGAGTCTGACAGGTTGACAGCGTAATAACACAGGAGAAAAGTAATAAGAAAAGGCATGTAGGAAATGATATAATTAATCCAGTCACACTGGATGGAAAGATAAACAAAAGGTAAGGTTGGAAAAAGGGACTTGTGGGAAGTGGTAGGGAAGTTTATGTGATGTTTGAATAAAATACTAGAGTTACACTGCGGGACG
>NW_007535537.1:0-206 GCF_000475195.1 Diaphorina citri
GCTCGGTGAATGAGTGGTTAATACACTTGCCTGATAAATAGAAAGGCTTGGTTTCAATTCCAGCTGAGGCATGGAATTGTGTCCACATTTATTCGAGAATTTGACCACACACATAATAATGAAGCTCTAAGGGTTAGGTAGTAGAGAAAGCCTCCGCCGTTAGCCCACCAAAGAGTTACCTTCCAGCCTTCCACAGAAGACTCTAT
>NW_007535538.1:0-206 GCF_000475195.1 Diaphorina citri
ATTAGAACGTGACCTGGCTCTACGGAAAGTAGATGTTTTGTTTACATCATCTGTAGAATTGAAGCGTGTAGAGCTGGAACAGGCAGTAGAAAGCTCCTTGCTTTCGATCCTAGATGCTTCTAGAGCGATAGCTTTCGTCAGGGTCTCGTTGAATGTAGTCGCGCTGGATTGTAGAATTTGTTCGCGCAACCAGTTATCTTTCAATC
>NW_007535539.1:0-206 GCF_000475195.1 Diaphorina citri
AGATTGTATCTTATCTTAGATAATTTGCCTTTATTAGGCATGCTTTATTTGTCTTTATCAAACAGAACTGCCTTCTTCTTGATTGTAAGGCCCAGGGCAACCAAGCACCCTCTTGTCCTAGGTCCGTGTAATCAAATACGACACTGCTGGGACGGCAATTAATAAATAGGTCTCTTTTGGTACCTATCTCGTTTGACGACTTTAGT
>NW_007535540.1:0-206 GCF_000475195.1 Diaphorina citri
GTAATCTGCTCGTACATAGGGTGTTCTGTATCAGAATAGTTTAATACACCCTCGTGGGCCTCACTCATTTGATAAAATTCAGCGCCAGTTATCATGTATTTACTCCATATCTGTCTGGTATTTATTGAACTTTCTTTAAGTACTCGTAGCTATGGTATGTAAAACTTCCACAAGTTGCATTAAAATCCTCGTGTCATCTTGAACAG
>NW_007535541.1:0-206 GCF_000475195.1 Diaphorina citri
TAGAGGCAAGGAAAAGAGAAGAAGTAGCTAGGGAGAAAGAATTAGAAGCGAGAGAAAGAGAACTGGAGAACAGAAAGAGAGAAGAAGAAGTAAGAGCAAAAGATGCTGAGACAAGAAAGAAAGCTGAGGAAGAAGAATTGGCCAATAGAAAAAGAGAAGAAGTAGCAAGAGAGAAAGAATTAGAGGCAAGGAAGAGGGAAGAAGAA
>NW_007535542.1:0-206 GCF_000475195.1 Diaphorina citri
AAACAGATTGGTTCTTTCTTTATCCCAAACAGAATCCGTTATCGGAACTGCTGGCTTTCTCCTGTCCTGTCTTTCTTCTCTCTTCGATTTCGGGACGCCGAGAGCTCTGTTGATTGTCACAGTTTCCTAAAAAAAATATAGAAAAGTTTCGTTTAGGTTAATTGTGCATAAACAATCAAGTCATAATACTGAACTACTGAACACCA
>NW_007535543.1:0-206 GCF_000475195.1 Diaphorina citri
CCAATCATTTCTTTAAAATAATAATACTAATAATAATAAATAAGGCGCCTATTTAATAATTCTCAATATATTTTTCTTATTTTTATGTTGATTAGGCTGATCTACCATAAGGCAGACTTGCTAACTAGACAGTAGATTGCATTTTTAATCATAGGAGAGAAGAAAATGCCTGGAAGACAT
The DNA here is from genome assembly GCF_000475195.1 of Diaphorina citri. Classification (NCBI taxonomy): domain Eukaryota; kingdom Metazoa; phylum Arthropoda; class Insecta; order Hemiptera; family Psyllidae; genus Diaphorina; species Diaphorina citri. The sequence goes on from NW_007535543.1 coordinate 181, forward strand.
TCAGTTCATTCAGTCCCAGTTGTTAA
>NW_007535544.1:0-206 GCF_000475195.1 Diaphorina citri
GCCCACGGGTGTCGCTTCAATCGCGCGAGTCAGCTGATTTCAAACAAATATAAACAAGACGCCGGCTGGTTCGAAAAACCTGTGTGCTTCGCCATTCTTCGTTCTTCGTTTTATCAACCACCAACCAGCATCAACGCTCAACCAAAATTATACCTACCGGTCGGAATTTTCTAACTACCGAATTATCTGAAGTGTTCTCCTCTACC
>NW_007535545.1:0-206 GCF_000475195.1 Diaphorina citri
GAAAACAAAATTCCAAAATTGCCGGGAAGGCTAGCGAGCCGACCAGTTACACTGGCCAAAAAGAAAAGAAAATTCTAAGAAGTAAAAATTGCCAAGTAAAAAAAAATTCTGACGTGATCCTGCTTCTATGACGTCTAAATAAACACTGATTAAAAAATTCGAGCTGATAAAAACTGGTAGAGGGACTGATTAGGAAAAATAGTTGC
>NW_007535546.1:0-206 GCF_000475195.1 Diaphorina citri
GCTAATTTGTAGAAAACAATGTTGGAAAGAAAAAGGGCGTGCTATGATAGGTATTATTATTAGCAAAAACTCCAGTGGGCTCAAGGTACAGTCGAACCTGGATTAGAAAGAACCAAGGGAGGGCAATATTTTCCTGCTTATTATTAGAGGGGCAGATTTCCACCTAGAACAGGGTTTAAATACGCTTTTCCCGGCATGAAATTGCA
>NW_007535547.1:0-206 GCF_000475195.1 Diaphorina citri
GTTTACGGTCGCGCTGCGCGCTCCCGGGGCTTCGCGGGGTGTGCATGAGGTCGCGCTTCGCGCTCCCTTGGCTTCGCCTCTGAAGACTAATACCGTCCCTGAGTCTTGTCTCGAAGAAATGAAAACTGAAACTAAAAACGAGAGAAAATATTAAACGCAGGAAAAGTTTTGCTGGCCTCAAAGCGTGTTCCCCGTGTATTTCTTAT
>NW_007535548.1:0-206 GCF_000475195.1 Diaphorina citri
TTCACAAGTGTGTTTATTATGATTATAGAAGTTAGCTAACTATTGGAAACCATTGTCGGATAAGTTACATCTCTCCCTTTTCTCTTTGTCTCTCCTTATCCCCCTCTCTTTTCTCTTCCTTCTGTCTCTCTCTCTCTCTCTATAACAAGGTCACTTTTCACATTAAATTTCGTACCCTACTCCATCGAATGCCTTAACTCTTTAAT
>NW_007535549.1:0-206 GCF_000475195.1 Diaphorina citri
AGAAGAAGAAGAAGAAGAAGAAGAAGAAGAAGAAGAAGAAGAAGAAGAAGAAGAAGAAGAAGATGATGAAGAAGAAGAGCGTCGTCATTGCTGGAAAATTATACGAAAGACGGTGATGTGTTGTGCTCAGAGAGTTGCCTGATCAAATAAAGAACGTGTTCTCGTGCTCTTAATACTATCTTTCCTAAATTATCTCTCATCTAAAC
>NW_007535550.1:0-206 GCF_000475195.1 Diaphorina citri
ATGTCACGGTTTCTGATCTTAGGTACCTCGAATTCACTTTCTACAGAGGTGTGTTCAGAAGTCGTTTTGTTACTGTCACACTGTCACATTAGAAGTTGGATATATGTATGTACAAAGGAGCAGTTAGGATGGCAAATTATCACTAAACTCATCATGAGTTCCTGAGCATTGAGCAAGTTATGGCCTTACAAGAGAACTAAGGTTAC
>NW_007535551.1:0-206 GCF_000475195.1 Diaphorina citri
CGACATCACCTCAGCAGACCAATCAGCACACATTACTCTTTTCGCTGATGACACGACTATTCTAGTCAGCGGGTCAAATCGTGCTGACGTTCTATCTAAATCTGCAGAGGTGATGTCGAACATACAGGGCTGGTTTAGAGCTAATAAACTTAGCCTTAACCAAGCTAAAACCTCCTATATCTATTTCAATTCCCCTCAATCTAGTT
>NW_007535552.1:0-206 GCF_000475195.1 Diaphorina citri
ACTTTTGGTAGAGGCGCTTTTTTAGTGAACCGAAAAACAAACTTCAACTCATCGAAAAGGAACCATTTTCAATCAATATTGATCAAAAGGGCAGAATCCAAATGAATCGCAGTCATCAGTCAGCAAAATGCATGGTGTTTTATTAATGAAGCCAATGGTCGAAAGATCCGCCTGACATTTTCAATTCTCAACATAAAGGAGAACAT
>NW_007535553.1:0-206 GCF_000475195.1 Diaphorina citri
TCAATTGCGCCCGCTTTGGTCACACCAGCAAGTTCTGTAAGAATAACCCCCTATGTAAGTCTTGCTTCCAGCCCATGGTAGATAACGATCATCAATGTGTAGTAGCCCCGGTTACCTGTATCAACTGTAAGGGAGGTCACAAGCCGTTGGAACCATGTTGTCCGGAACTCAACCGTCAGAAGAAGATTAAAGAGCTACAAAGTACC
>NW_007535554.1:0-206 GCF_000475195.1 Diaphorina citri
TTATAATTCCCTCTATCAAAATTTGTGAAAAGATTACGAAAATAACATAACTTTCTTTCCGATTTTTTTTCCCCCGAACCTCCAAGTACCGTTGACCTCCAATTTATAACAAAACAAAAATCGACCTATTTTTTTCGCCTGTTTGATTTCAGTTATGTCAAGAAGACGATGCCAACCTTCTGTGTTATCTAGTTCCTTATATTTAT
>NW_007535555.1:0-206 GCF_000475195.1 Diaphorina citri
AAATGTAAAAGGCAGGCGAAAGAAAAAGCAATGGCCGAACAAAATGCTCAAAACCAGGTAAGCAAAATTACTCTTATATCTATCATTGAGGACAAAATTCCGTCGTGGTGACGGCTGTACCTAACCCTCATCTTCCTGTCTACCGGGCATGCATCTTGACCATTACCTCCGAAACTAACAAATTTCATTAAAATTGAAGGAACAGT
>NW_007535556.1:0-206 GCF_000475195.1 Diaphorina citri
CCGCCCCGGGCGGGAATCGAACCCGCGGCCTATCGCTTACAAGGCAGACGCACTACCAACTAAGCTAACTAGGCTGGCAGTAGGTATTTGATAAGTAATAGAATTAGTCCGATTCTGTTTGATAAGAGGTTATGTATTTTATTGAGTACTTGAGCACATTCTAACGACTTCATTTCACTTTCGATTTTCAAAACCAAAGCTTCATC
>NW_007535557.1:0-206 GCF_000475195.1 Diaphorina citri
CCCGGGCGGGAATCGAACCCGCGGCCTAGCGCTTACAAGGCAGACGCGCTACCAACTAAGCTAACTAGGCTGGCTGTTTTTCTTTATTTTTCTCAGTACACATGGCCTTGTTGCTTAGCGTGCAAATAAATATACCCTGTTTATACTGCCAGAATGAGACTGAAAAGTCCCTTTACTCCCGCAGTCTAAACAAGGTCTCATGTATT
>NW_007535558.1:0-206 GCF_000475195.1 Diaphorina citri
AAGTGGGTTAGAATTAGTATGAGTGAGTGAGTGAGTCAGTGAGTCAGTTACACAAGGGGCTGTATATATTTAGGATAAACTTATGGTAGGTAAGCAAAATTTTCCTCCTCCTAGTCCTCCCGATCACTGATGATAAAGCAACCTATATTTCCCCCCTGTTCTCAAAAGAGAACTTTTCAAAGAGAAACTTTCTTATTTTCATGGTG
>NW_007535559.1:0-206 GCF_000475195.1 Diaphorina citri
TCTTAAATTTGCGACTTTTTACTTTCTGTGATAGCTAAACCCCACAATCCCCACATTAAGATACCATGCTAACAAGGCCGGTTTTGTTGTTTTGAAGACTTTACTTTCATCTTGTTTTCCGTCTAAATATTAAAACCACGGCAGATTCTCACCTCGATGGTGCACGTTAGACGCGGCGGGCACATAACCGTGCACCCTGGATCGAG
>NW_007535560.1:0-206 GCF_000475195.1 Diaphorina citri
ATATTGTAGAGAAAGGTGGGACAGAGTAGCGCAGCTGGCTATCTCCCATCCTGTCTTCCTTCTCTCTTCGCTTTCGGGACGATAAGACCTCAATATCAATAGTTATGTTGGATTTCACCAATATTTAATCAGTCATTAGAACTCCTGTTAAGCTAACAGCCAGTTAAGTTCCATTTAATTTGTATTGGCTTAACAGGGCTGTTAAG
>NW_007535561.1:0-206 GCF_000475195.1 Diaphorina citri
ATTTATTATTAGGCGCATTATCAAGAGCATCATTTCAACACTGTAAGTACAGCATATGCTGTAGCTATCAAGATAATAAAGAATCTTTGTGTCTGCTAAGCAAAATCATCTTCTCAAGATCACATATGTATACGATTTATACGTCTATTTCGCTAGGATATTAGTGCGTCTTACATCAAATACGACAGATAATGTAAACTATGTTG
>NW_007535562.1:0-206 GCF_000475195.1 Diaphorina citri
TTCTTTGACCACTCTCTAGTTACATGAGTTTATTTGGACCACTGCCACTGTTCAGCAAAAGTTTTTACTGTTGCATTAATATAGTTTTAGTATATTCTTTGTCCTCATTTTCTTGATGCTAATACGAGACTAAAAGGCGTTTTTAAAGATCGAAAGAACTCCACCCATACAGGTGCAATTTAGTGTTCATTAAATTTAATTAAATA
>NW_007535563.1:0-206 GCF_000475195.1 Diaphorina citri
ACTTTCGCCTCCACCCCTACTTTTGCCTCAACCTCCATTTTCGCCTCCCCCTCCATTTTCACCTCCACCTTTACTTTCGCGTCCACCTCCAATTTGCCTCCACCTCTCTTTTCACCTCCACTTTCATTTCCACTTTCACCTCCACCTCCATTTTCGTCTCCACTTTCACTTCCACCTCCACTTTTGCCTTCACTTTTACCTCCATC
>NW_007535564.1:0-206 GCF_000475195.1 Diaphorina citri
GTTCATGTTAATATTTAGACTGAATCTACCAATAGTCGTCACTATTTTGAAGCCCTGGTAACGATATGTACGTAACCAAAGTGAAAACAACTTATGCAAATAGGTCTTTTCAGATTTTAAAAATAACATTTTTTTCTGAGTACCAACACAGAATTCAATTCTGGCAATTTGCATGTTCGTATGTACCTACGTTTTGCGATTTTTAT
>NW_007535565.1:0-206 GCF_000475195.1 Diaphorina citri
TCAGGATATAATGAAAATCCTCGAAACTTCCAAATACAAAACGACCAAGCTGGATTTTACGAAAGTCAAATCTCACCGTACGAGCCCAGTGTTGTAGAAATTCACAAGTCTCCCCTTTGCACCAAAAATGGTTCACACTTTACCCCCATCTCCCCTGCAGTTGTAGATAACATTTCTTATGAACCGCAAACTGTAGCTGTGAGTAG
>NW_007535566.1:0-206 GCF_000475195.1 Diaphorina citri
CTACCTAAGGACAGGAAGAAAAAGGGAACAGATAGTGGTATAATAAACACAGGGAGAGATAGTGCGGAAGGAAAGAAAAACATTATGGTGGCAGGAAAAATTGATGAAAGAGGAATGAAAGAGAGGGGATGGGAATATCGGGTGGAAAATAGTAGGAAGAAGGAGTTTGAATGATGTGTAACATATTCCCGTGTTATCTACCACAT
>NW_007535567.1:0-206 GCF_000475195.1 Diaphorina citri
ATGGCCGAGGTATCCGAGTTTGCGGCATTTTACTGTGTTTACCAGCTCTGGCTCCTTCTTCATCCGTCGGAGTACTTCGATGTTGGTGACTTTTTGCGTCCACGGGATTTTCAGCATTCTCCTGTACAGCCATAGTTCAAACGCTTCAAGCTTTTTTGTGGTTTCTTTTGTTACTGTCCAGCTTTCTACGCCATACAGGAGGACGG
>NW_007535568.1:0-206 GCF_000475195.1 Diaphorina citri
AATACATCCTGATGTTCCACATTACCGGTAACATTGGCCAGTCCACTTGGGGAAGTGGCGTTTTCCGGTCCAACTATACTGAAGAGGTGAACGATACCCAGTGAGTACCTCTGGAATACCTGGAGAATTCCAGACCAGAATTATCCAGGGATTTGACCTAAAATTACCTGTAAAAGTTGCATTCACGAAGGTAAAATTTGCATCAA
>NW_007535569.1:0-206 GCF_000475195.1 Diaphorina citri
AAAATAATGAGACCATAAGATTTGGGAGCAAAAAACACTCAGATTTGATAGGTCACACTTGTACTTTATAAGCACTTTGTAATTCGCGTTTTTTGCGAATTCCGCGAAAACCGCGAATCGCAAAAATTTGAGTAGTCGATTATACTTCAAATTTAACGTAGAAAACGAATTTGCAATAAAAAATAGGGGTTCTAATTTAAAAATCC
>NW_007535570.1:0-206 GCF_000475195.1 Diaphorina citri
AAAATAAATGTGGGCAGGTGGGCCAATAAATGGTACGTTTTTTAGGTGGGCGAATAAATGGTACACTTACCCTACGTACGTACATAGGATGTTTCCCCTTTTTATACATTTTTTTTCTACATTTTCCTTTTTTTAATAGGTATAGGGGGGCATCAGAGAGTGTATGTTTGTGTGTGCAGTGGGAGGGAGACTATAACGCTGCGGGT
>NW_007535571.1:0-206 GCF_000475195.1 Diaphorina citri
CCCTTCGAGAGTCCCTAACTAAAATCCCTAGTGGTCAAACACATACGGCCATCTTGAAAAACCTGTGGAAACTTTTTTCCGAATATAATCAAAGCAAAAGATTATTTCCAACTTTTCATTGAGAGATATTTGAATTTTTTTCCCTTTATCATCAAAGGAAAACTTAATGTATTCAAGTCAGACTGATTCCTTTGCTTTGGAACGTG
>NW_007535572.1:0-206 GCF_000475195.1 Diaphorina citri
GTTTTCCCCAAGTCCCAGGCATGTCCCAGCTTTCAATCACTAATGGCGATCATTACTTCTAGGTTTTTCTTCTAATCAGCACTTATAAAATCGCTCCGAATGTCAAAGGGAAAGAATCACCTGGCTTCATATAATGGTTTTCTAATTGTTCGATTCAAGTGTCCCTCTAGGGCTCGTGATAATTGAGTGGTCACTAATAAGTGTGA
>NW_007535573.1:0-206 GCF_000475195.1 Diaphorina citri
TCTATCACAGTGAGAAAGATAGCGTACAATAATGTCAGTTTTAGATTGCTCATATTTACATACGTCAAAATACTTACGCAAGTGTGGATCGTGTCTGTCTTCCATAATAACAATGGGGTATTGGAGACCAAATCCAGGATCCAGAATAACATAACCCAGTCTATTCTGAATGGAGATTCTAATGAAACCTGAAATGAAAGTAGAAG
>NW_007535574.1:0-206 GCF_000475195.1 Diaphorina citri
GCAGGTGGTACCATTGTCCAGTATTCTCAAGACGGACAGTTCTTTGTACCTAGCGAGATAGGTAAGTCACCCCTTCAAGAGGTTTAATGCCATAGCCTAGTTAACTTAGCTTAGATTCTTGTGTTCCGACTTGTCTGTAAAGCTCGAGATTTGAGTAAGAATCATTTTCTTTGCAAACTTGAATTCTTTGATGTAGGCACATCTCA
>NW_007535575.1:0-206 GCF_000475195.1 Diaphorina citri
TCTTTTATTAGTGGAGATGACAAAATAACCAATCCTCCTCTTATTAGTGGAGATGTCAAAATAACCAATCCTACTCTTATTAGTGGAGATGACAAAATAACCAGTAGCACTATATTTTGCACTGTTGATGGAGATGACAAATTATATAGCACCTACCTATACTTACCTGCCTACCTATTCGGGCCTGACTCAAAGTCAAGTTTGTG
>NW_007535576.1:0-206 GCF_000475195.1 Diaphorina citri
ACTGTACGGAGCCGGTGTATGTACTACATGCAGCAAAGAAAGATGAAGATAAACACAAAGCTCTACATACTGGGTTAGAAGAGAACAAAGCATTGTTTAGACTGCGTTAGCGCTCAGATATATTACAACCAAAGCGTCTATTCATTAACACCGGTAGCAGGTTTTATGTACCTAGTATTAAGCATTGTTTATTTAAAAGAGTGTTT
>NW_007535577.1:0-206 GCF_000475195.1 Diaphorina citri
ATTCGTTCAAGAGCTGCTTTGCAGAAGTTGCAGCCTGTAGTAGTCCCAGTCCGTGCCCTTACCCCTCGTTGTAGTAGGCTAGGGTAGGGGGTAGGGGTAACAAGGTACCTCGGTAATCTTTTCCTTATCGAAGGCAAAGGCCATAAAAAGTCAGTTCTTCAGTTGTCTGTTGTTCTTACATAGTAGTGATATGAGTTTTAGTAGTG
>NW_007535578.1:0-206 GCF_000475195.1 Diaphorina citri
AAGAGGAGAGATTGATTAAAAGTGCTAGAAACCAAATTCTGTCCCTGAATCTATCCGTAAAAATGGGATCTGAAATTTAGAATAGGTATCAACATGCAAATACCTGGGTGTGAGTCTGGACAAAGCCATGAGTTTTACACCACATCACATTTTGAATATGTATACTAGAAAGTGGGATATTTCTATCTAACAAGACTCAAATCGAT
>NW_007535579.1:0-206 GCF_000475195.1 Diaphorina citri
CCCCCGGGGGCTTCGCGTGTTCGCTACGCGGGGTTGTGCATAAGGTCGCGCTGCGGGCTCCCGGGGGCTTCGCGTGTTTGCTACGCGGAGTTTCGTATACGGTCGCGCTGCGCGCTCCCGGGGCTTCGCGGGGTTGTGCGTGGGGTCGCGCTTCGCGCTCCCTAGTTTACGGTCGCGCTGCGCGCTCCCGGGGACTTCGCGGGGTT
>NW_007535580.1:0-206 GCF_000475195.1 Diaphorina citri
AAATCCCCTCTTCGACCCATTATTTTGGGTTCGTAAACTGATTTCGCTCTCATCAGCTCGGATTGGAAAGAAAGATGTTAAGTCTTTATTTATCACCACTCGAGGTGAGGTCAAGGCGGCATCTAGGCCCATAATTGCAGGGTGGATTAAAACTGCCTTTTCAGCCGCCGGCATCAACGCCTCGGCCGGATCCTTCAGGTCTGCCG
>NW_007535581.1:0-206 GCF_000475195.1 Diaphorina citri
ATGGTTTTGTGTGATAGACAGGGTGTTTGCGTTTTATTTAACTTCTGTATATTTAAGATTTTCTTTTATTTACAATCTAATTTAGGGGCCATATTTATTAACAAAATATTGGCTTTCAAGCTGCACTGAAGCATTAGTTCCAAATCCAATGATTGTCCAAAAAAATTTCAGTCTGACTTGAAAGCGAGAATTTTTGTTCATTTTTC
>NW_007535582.1:0-206 GCF_000475195.1 Diaphorina citri
AAACGGCATTCATACAAAAAGGGGAAAATGTACAAGCTGTCTTCAAAATGTTCATATTCTCAAAGATAAGATATCTTGCACTAGGCCTTTTTGAATCTGTTTTATACAGATTCTAAATTCTAGGATTTTAGGTCTAGGAAAACGTTAACCATGTTAAATGTCCAAAACAGACTCAGAACAGAAGTAAAAAATCGCTCATGAGATAA
>NW_007535583.1:0-206 GCF_000475195.1 Diaphorina citri
TAAGAGGGCGGTATAAGTTAAGGGACTTTTTTCCAGTTCCATCCCGTATGATTTCAAAGACAACAGGGAAAGGAAATAAAAAAACTGAACTCCGCGGAAGAGGGGATGGCAAGGGGGAAGCTATTTAAGTACTGCGATATCATGCTATCCTCATATTTCCATCCGAACTTTTGGTTCCTATTGCTCTTTTCCTGCTGTCTCCAACT
>NW_007535584.1:0-206 GCF_000475195.1 Diaphorina citri
GGAACGTAGCTGATTGAAAGCATGTACCATTTTAGAGTCACATTTGCAGCAATCAATCGTGAGATAATCAGACTGCAAAAACGGATATCTGAATTCGCAATCGAAGTAACTTGGGCAGTGACAAAGTTGCATGCATGAGTCGGAATACAAAATGGAAAACTTACAAAACATGAACTCGTATATTGGTATCGTCAGGAAATACATTG
>NW_007535585.1:0-206 GCF_000475195.1 Diaphorina citri
AGACTAGAGGAAGAGAAAAACAAAGTGATCGAAGCACTAAAAGAAAACAACTACCCCGAACAATACGTAAGAAAAGTATGGGACAAAATCGAAACTCCTCAACAATCAAGACCAAGACCAATTACAACGATATCCATACCATACGTGCAAAACCTTTCAGAAAAAATAAAACGTGAAAATAACAAACTGAACATTAGAACTGTCTT
>NW_007535586.1:0-206 GCF_000475195.1 Diaphorina citri
TATGGACCGCTTTTGGTGGACAATGTATACAAAAGTAGATATTTCACAACTTTAGTTACACTGACACAAGACATTGGGGGGGGAAGTGAAAACATTTTTAGTTCAGTGTTGCAGTCAGTTTTCTCAATACTATGCTTATGATGAAGATATTTTATACTTACACTCCTGATCACCCTCTATTCTCTCCTTGTTTGACAAACACTCGT
>NW_007535587.1:0-206 GCF_000475195.1 Diaphorina citri
TACTAATTCTAACCCACTTCTAGACGTGCTAGGAAGATGCGGTTTTCACCATTGGATTCCTTATTTTTTGTAGGTACTCGGAAAATCCCGAAATTCCAAACCGTTCCCGAGATATTGACGTTTTTTATTCCTCCCATAAGAAATACACGGGGAACACGCTTTGAGGCCAGCAAAACTTTTCCTACGTTTAATATTTTCTCTCGCTT
>NW_007535588.1:0-206 GCF_000475195.1 Diaphorina citri
AAAACAGGTTCTTTTCAGTCAATGCGCCCTCTGGTGAACTGGAGGTTGAGGGTTCGATCCCAACCAAGGCATGGATTTATTCTTATTTATTTGAGAATCGGCGTCAACCTAGCCTATAAGATAGGTACCTTCAAATTAAATTGATCCCAAGGGCCAGGCAATGCCTAAACCCTTGACAAATGGAGTGTGCCTGAAGGCATGTGATG
>NW_007535589.1:0-206 GCF_000475195.1 Diaphorina citri
TTTCAGCATTTCTGCAGCTATTCTAGGCAAATCACTAAAGTTGAGCAACGTTGTGAGCGGTTTAGTATCTGGAAGGTTGTGCTCGCTACTCGAGACTCACTATCGTTCTCGTGAAAATGCATTTTCCGTTTTAAGACTCGTAGCCGGTATGGTGATAGCACCCCGTAATGTATCCCTTGTTTGAAAGCCTAGGATGAGAAAAGGCA
>NW_007535590.1:0-206 GCF_000475195.1 Diaphorina citri
TACTCGTATTGTAAAACAACAAGAAGAATTTCTGTTATTGTTTCGTGAGATGACAAAAAACACGCGAATTTTTTTCCCACCAACCAAAGCACATTGCATAACTGATGAGATACACGGCGTTCATACAAATTGTGACAATTTTCTCTCTTGTAGAAATGTAGATGCCTTCGGCTAAATGGGTAGGTACATACTAGGTATTATGTAGG
>NW_007535591.1:0-206 GCF_000475195.1 Diaphorina citri
TCCACTAATACCAGGAGAGATTAACATCTCCACCAATGTTGGGAAAAAATTGACGTCTCCACTAATACCAGGAGAGATTAACATCTCCACCAATGCCAGGAAAGAGCGTAATTTCCTCACCTCCCCTATTTTGAAGAGATGTGTAGGAAAATTTTGGTATCACCACTAAATTCAGAAGCGAGATTTTCTTTGTAATCTCTGCAATT
>NW_007535592.1:0-206 GCF_000475195.1 Diaphorina citri
GTAAAGTATTTTCATTGTACATGTTTTCTTTTTCCTTTCGTTGGGTTTCTAAACTTTTCAGAAGAATTGAACGAACGAAAGTGAGCACAAAGTTTTAACTCGACGATTTTGAGTTGAGCTTGTTTATCTGATGTTGGTGAAATTTGGTAAACATGTTCATCAGCATCATCACATAAAAGAAGCTTCTTTTCTGGGTTGGTTCTTTT
>NW_007535593.1:0-206 GCF_000475195.1 Diaphorina citri
TGGGTGGGGGTGGACTTGGTGATAGATTGGGTACTGCTGTCTGGTTGAAGTTATTAGTAATAGAAGTGGTCATACTGCCAACCGATGACGTTTGACGTCTTGGATACAGTTATAATGTTATATTGACTAATGGTTTTTAGTCCGTCCTTCCTTTATTATTACTAATAATAAAAGGTATAGTGGACGGACTATTGTATTCGCTTCGG
>NW_007535594.1:0-206 GCF_000475195.1 Diaphorina citri
TCTCCACTAGATGTCGTCATGTTTGTTGAATTTCCAATTTTTACCCCCACTCCTGACGCAGAGTGAACGCCGCATCGAGCATCGATGCGGCGTAGGAATGAAAAACAGACCTAATATCCACTTCAGTAACTTCTTGAAAAACAACTAAAGAAGAACAAAGAAACCTACATTGCCTTCATAGACCTGGAAAAGGCATTTGACAGGGT
>NW_007535595.1:0-206 GCF_000475195.1 Diaphorina citri
GCGCTTACAAGGCAGACGCGCTACCAACTAAGCTAACTAGGCTGGCCATCGCTTCCCTCTACTTCGATGCTTTACGCGGTATGCACTCAGCTCCATTCTGTTTTTAGCCTAAGCTACCTCTGGCTACATTGATCAATGTTCATCCACATATTCGATACATCGAATGGTCATTGGTCAATTCCTCCGAAATCTTCTCTTTTTCCGGT
>NW_007535596.1:0-206 GCF_000475195.1 Diaphorina citri
ACAACCTCATGGTATATTGATTAACACGTTGGACTTCGAATCTATAGGTTGGTGGTTTGAATTCAAGTGTATTAACTGGGGTACGATAGTTGTAACAAGTTATTAAGTATGTTTAACACAATGAATTGATGAATTGCTCTCCCATTACCTCGGGACTGAAAGCAACTAAACTACTTTTATGACGATAAGCGAAGACAATAGTTTGT
>NW_007535597.1:0-206 GCF_000475195.1 Diaphorina citri
GATGATGAGGATAAGGAAAGTAAAAAATAAAAATAAATAAACTATAGGTATACAGGAGGTATGTAAATAAAAATATATTATGAGGTTTTGTCGTGTGTGCAGTATAATGTGTTTCCTGATGTCTTTGCATTAACGTTGTACCTGGCTGTGTTTTGGATGGCACAAGAGACCCATTAGCCCTGATATAGTGTGAATAAGGAATCCTT
>NW_007535598.1:0-206 GCF_000475195.1 Diaphorina citri
AAACTTGTGTCATTGGTGGGGAATCTTTCCTTGTTTTTTCCATGGTCTAATGACTAATCCTTATCTAATCCTAATTGGTATAGTCTGTAGTTAAATTTTGTGATCTAGGTATGGGAGAAAATAATAATTACGAATAATTTGTTATTTATTCCAGAGTAAATTGTTTTGTCGCTTTGTTTTCGTTTCCCCAGCTAATAGACACCAAC
>NW_007535599.1:0-206 GCF_000475195.1 Diaphorina citri
ACCACCTTCGTTAAGAGACGTCGATGATGGCCAGGATATGGATGGGTGCCCGATTTGCATCTAGGGTCATACACAATTGTTAAGTCTGTGTTAGCTCTTTGTGGTGTCACTGTCACCTACGATCATACTTTGGAATATCTGAACATTGTATCATATTTTTTATGTACCTACCTACGAGTATGATAATTATTTGTTAGCAATAACGT
>NW_007535600.1:0-206 GCF_000475195.1 Diaphorina citri
TATGTATACCTGGTTCGATTTTAAGTAATGGGAGTTTCAGTCCTCATTCGGCGACTTGTTATCCGCCTTTTTCATAATAACTTCACCCAAGTGGGCCAGCCTAGTTAGCTAGCAGCTAGGCCACGAGCTCGATTCCCGCCCGAGGTGGATTTTATCCTGGACGGATAATGTTCGTTCTCGGAACGGCTGGCTTTCTCCTATCCTGT
>NW_007535601.1:0-206 GCF_000475195.1 Diaphorina citri
TGTCACATTTGGACGAAATTTCTCTAAGCTCCAGTGTGAATGAAAGTTCGCGCGAAAAAAATTCCCATATATTGCACAAAAGGTCGTGACTTGAATCGTTGGTGAGCGAATTGAACTGTGTTCCGACGCCTAATTTTTGATCAGAATATATTATTTAGAAAGCTGAGAAAACGAGCTTTCCAACCATGTATGTCACATTTGGACGA
>NW_007535602.1:0-206 GCF_000475195.1 Diaphorina citri
GCAACCTGGTAGAATTCAAACAGAACTAGTTACAATCGTGAATCTTGAAATCAGGACTCTCCAACTTCCATGTTTATGCGTACCAGATGCTATGTAGAAAGGTACTTCTCGGCCCGCGGGTTGATAAGCCCTGTACTAGGATAGAGCGGGTGGGTTCCAGAATGAGAGTTAAGGTATAGGTAGTATAGGTACATAGATAGACAGGT
>NW_007535603.1:0-206 GCF_000475195.1 Diaphorina citri
AGTTGGCGGTAATTCACTCTACATTGCCTAGCTGTATGGTTATATTTACCGCACCGTAAACATTGTAGATCCTGTATGGCCAGCTTTTGTAGACGCTCCTTGGTTGTACTTTTTGCTCTGTATGTAGGACCGTTCCTGTTGAATGTACTCCGGTTCCTGTGATGTGAACTGCTTCTGCTTCTAGAACGTGAACGGAAATAAGGACT
>NW_007535604.1:0-206 GCF_000475195.1 Diaphorina citri
GCAGGTGGTACCATTGTCCAGTATTCTCAAGACGGACAGTTCTTTGTACCTAGCGAGATAGGTAAGTCACCCCTTCAACAGGTTTAATGTCATAGCCTAGTTAACTTAGTTTAGATTCTTGTGTTCCCACTTGTCTGTAAAGCTCGAGATTTGAGTAAGAATCATTTTCTTTGCAAACTTGAATTCTTTGATGTAGGCACATCTCA
>NW_007535605.1:0-206 GCF_000475195.1 Diaphorina citri
GCCTCAGGCTTTGGACACGTGCTTCCTATTGCCAAGGAAATTCTGAGAAATTCATCTACATTTAGGGGGAATTCTTTTCAGCCTCCAACAGCCTGTTAGCATAACAAAGTCTGAGAAATTCACCTATGCATACATTTAGTTAGGGTGAGTTCTTTGAGCCCCTAACAGCCTGTTACCATAACACCCTTGTTAATCCTAACCTAATC
>NW_007535606.1:0-206 GCF_000475195.1 Diaphorina citri
TGTAAAATGTAAATGCAATTTCTTTGTGTTATTATGTCACAACTTTGGTGCTCACTGCAGCATTGTAGGATTTTTTCCTAATATCTCAATAATCCTATCATCCAATGTTTACCTACCATGCTGGCACCGGAGTCAGCTCCCATGGCGTAGTGGTCACTGCACTCGCCTTGCACGCGGGAGACCCGGGTTCGATTCCCGGCGGGGTC
>NW_007535607.1:0-206 GCF_000475195.1 Diaphorina citri
TGTGAGACATTGTTAATGCCAATAATATCTAGAGGAACGGTAAATAGGAGCCACCTATTGAGGCTAGGGTGAAAAACCAAGTTTCACAGACAATATTGGTCTGATGATGCGTAGGCTCATTTTTGGGTAAAGAACGGTTTTCATTATTGTAATTGTTATAGGGCGTAAAATGATTTCGATATCGGCTCTGCCGATTCATAAATTTT
>NW_007535608.1:0-206 GCF_000475195.1 Diaphorina citri
TCGGGGACCTTTAGCTACCCGTGAGGTAGCAGCGGTAGAGATATTGTTTCTTTTTCAAGGGGTTTAACGTCGCTTCATCTTCTTCTTAATAAACCTTTTTCATTTTCAATGGAAACGTAGAAAAAGATATTTTTTGAAAATAAGAAACAGCGAGAAGTTATACTATGAAAATAACGCGAAATTCGACTAAATTGTTGCATATTGCA
>NW_007535609.1:0-206 GCF_000475195.1 Diaphorina citri
TGTTCTCTGTTTTTTCAGTCTAGGAATTGAAACAGAATAATAAAACAGATCTAATGTTTCCTCAGAGACAGGAGGAAGAAACATTTCCTGTAACCTGAGGACAGGAATACTATAGTCTGCCTGATTTACTTTCTCTTTACCTCTCCATTTTCCTCTATTCTTACTTTCTTACTCTTGGGCTCTCTTTACTTTCTCATTCTATGCCT
>NW_007535610.1:0-206 GCF_000475195.1 Diaphorina citri
CTGAAAGAATCTCAGTAGGCATTATATTCATAATCGAGAGGAATGCGGTTCGAATCCCAGCGACGCGACGTTAAGTTCCTGATTGACTCAAAGGAAAGTCATTTGTAACTTGTTGAAGGGGGGGGGACATAGTTGAGCTGAACTCGACACTCTTACCTTCCAAAACATCCACAATGTGAGAGTTGTTATAGGCGGCAAAAGCATTT
>NW_007535611.1:0-206 GCF_000475195.1 Diaphorina citri
CAATTATATTGTTAAATTAAATTTAATAATTAATTTTCCGACCATTGGCTTTCTATAGAAATGTTGGACATTTCCCCCTCCGCGTAGCATGTCCCCCCTGTTATAGTATGCCCCCCTCTCTCTGTGGTCAGTTTTCACTCAGGTATCTGTATTATTACAAAACCACAACCTCCACCCCTGCTCTTGGCATTCCCAATTACTCCCAT
>NW_007535612.1:0-206 GCF_000475195.1 Diaphorina citri
ACATCAAACATGGTAAGATTTCGAGCACCAACAGCTTGAAGCTGATGAATGACGTAGAAATACAATCGTTAGAACCTATTAAAACGTACAAATATCTTGGTATCCAACAAAACTTAAACATCAATGAAAGTGAAACAAAACAACAATTCACTGAAAAATTCATAAAACGTGTTAAAATAATCATGAACACGGAACTGTACTCCAAG
>NW_007535613.1:0-206 GCF_000475195.1 Diaphorina citri
GGATAGAAGTTAAAGAGCTTAACCAGCCTAGTTAGCTTGTTTGGTAGCGCGTCTGCCTTGTAAGCGCTAGACCGCGGGGTTGATTCCCGCGGATTTCATCCTGAAGGGATAAGGTTCGTTCTCGGAACTCTCCTATCCTGTCTTCCTTCTCTCTTCGATTTCAGGACGATAAGACCCTAGCAGTTACAGTTCCCTCTGTCAAACCT
>NW_007535614.1:0-206 GCF_000475195.1 Diaphorina citri
CTGGTGATGTGATCAGATTACCACTGCGGTCTTTGATAAATTTGAGTGGACATTCTTTGTCTGTTCGGAGCCTTTTTAAAATTCGATAGAAAAGTTTACGATTATCCTTGTATGCATTCTCCATTTTCTCTCCAAACTCTTTCCAGCTGTTGGATTTAGCTACCAGAACAGCATTTTTTACTCTAATTCTTTGTGTTTTGTATTCT
>NW_007535615.1:0-206 GCF_000475195.1 Diaphorina citri
TCTTTATTGGGAACCACAACAGGTGTGAATTCTTTATTAGGAACCACGGTTAGTAATACTCAGTCTGCAGTGAAGACAATTGCAAGCCATGAGTTGGATACCACAAAGAAAACAGCTAGCGGTGTTTCGGATTTGCAATCCGATAGAACAAACGATGTAAAAAAGGAAACTCATTTCGAAAGGAAAATGACTCGGGTACCAGTCAA
>NW_007535616.1:0-206 GCF_000475195.1 Diaphorina citri
TGCAGCCACCCGAAAGAAAAATAAAACATAAACTAAAACTAAAGACATAAAATTTAAGATAATTCTGCTCACCCATATGCACCTTTCGCCTGTAAGAAAATACCTAAGGTAATTAAAAACATGAAGAGTAACCTAACCTAACCTAACCTAACCTAACCTAACCTAAACTAACCTAACCTAACCTAACCTAAACTAACCTAACCTAA
>NW_007535617.1:0-206 GCF_000475195.1 Diaphorina citri
TATTCTATTTGTTGACATGTACAGGATGTTTCATACGTTTTGTCATACAAACATTGTCGGGTATGACAATAAATTCTGTGTTCATTCATATCCATACGTTTACTTCGGTAGCCCAATACTAACGCTTCAGTTTTCTTTTCATTTAGATAAATGTGGTTGTTATATAGGTACTTCTGAAGATTAATGAAGTCATGTTGAGCATTAGC
>NW_007535618.1:0-206 GCF_000475195.1 Diaphorina citri
CCAAGAGATGATAAGATTGCAAGTTTTGTTGTTTAGTGGACTTTGAAGCTCGTAACAACACCCCTGAGCCTCTTCGGATCTATGTAGGTTCCCTGAGGAACACCGTCCAAATGGAATTCAAAATGAATGATGACTATATCGTAGTCCTGATCCTGGATTGAATTGGTGCTACATTAGTTTGGATGTTCGATTGAAAGTATTGAGGA
>NW_007535619.1:0-206 GCF_000475195.1 Diaphorina citri
GACTCACAGCCGTATGATAAAATAGAGAAGATGTATGTTTGGAGGATACGGATTTTTGTTCGTTTTGAGATATTGCGATGCATGATCTCTTTATGCTTCCAAAATGCCTGTTTGGATATGGCTATACATGTTTTTATTTCACTATCACATTTGGCGTCTTTAGTGATCTCTGCGCCTAGATATTTGTAATGTGATACTTCATCAAG
>NW_007535620.1:0-206 GCF_000475195.1 Diaphorina citri
GACTGCTAAAGTGAATTGACGTAAAATTGGACACGAAATATAATAAAAGTTAATAAAATTGCCGTAAGCCAATGATTGTGTCCAAAATGACGTCACACTTAAGTGGACACGTGGTCTATTACATATTTGTGAAAAGTGTGAAACCCTGAAACCCGTTCCGATAACGACTAACTATCGTTACCAGTGTATAAAACTGGCCATTGTTT
>NW_007535621.1:0-206 GCF_000475195.1 Diaphorina citri
TAAACATTTAGGTACAGAAGCTTTTAAGCAGTCCCCATCGACCTCCAATATCTGTTCCCGAATCATAATACTATGGGGTATTGTCTTGATCTCTCACTTAACTGTAGTCGGTATAACCTATTATCATGTTTGTCCAAGCCTTCACTGCTCTCCCCACTCTTATTAGGCCCAGGCACACTTGTTACCTGGGGCAGACGTAAGTTCTG
>NW_007535622.1:0-206 GCF_000475195.1 Diaphorina citri
ATAAATTAGGTATTTGAAAACCAGATCACCAGATGTCATGAGAACGGTGAGAGCTTTCTTTATGATCTCTTTGATCTTTTACATTCTTTCACAATTATTCTACCCAGATCATTACGCTTAATTGAGTCTCCTCAAATGAATTGAAATCGTATATCCTGGGGCCCCGACGGTAATTCATTTCAATTACCAGTAGGTCATTCCGACAT
>NW_007535623.1:0-206 GCF_000475195.1 Diaphorina citri
GAATAGTCACTTTTAACAACTTAGGTCATCTCATGACAGGGGTTTTCACCCACCATTTGGCAATAAGCTACCTGACCTGAGTGGAGCTGGGAACCCAGCTGAGCAGTATGTAAATCATCAGATATGGTCACCATCCAGGTACTAACCATCAGCAAAATTGCTTAACTTCAGTGATCCTTAGGGAACTGGTGCATTCAACGTACTGG
>NW_007535624.1:0-206 GCF_000475195.1 Diaphorina citri
TATAGGTATGGAGTATATGTAGAAGAATGATGTTACATTGGAGCAATAATGATGGCATGTTGCTGTACAAATCAACTGTCGGATAAGAGAAGCAAGTGTCAGTCTATAGTCAGCTTTAAAGCTAGCTCTATGCCAGCCTAGTTAGCTTAGTTGGTAGCGCGTCTGCCTTGTAAGCGCTAGGCCGCGGGTTCGATTCCCGCCCGGGG
>NW_007535626.1:0-206 GCF_000475195.1 Diaphorina citri
GATAGAAAGAAACAGGTGGACAGGGATTCATAGTAACGTAGGAAATTGACGGATTCTCCCTTTGTATCGTTAATATCTTCGTGAATAATGGTTTCTCAGAAAATTCAAGATAATGGAATTAAAGAGGGCAAAAAGGGGTACTTTTTTATCAGGAGAAATTCAATGGGTTTCAGTGGAAACTTGAAGAAAAATCGAATTGAAAAAAT
>NW_007535627.1:0-206 GCF_000475195.1 Diaphorina citri
CTATGTATTTGCAATGATTATCTGAAAGAGGGGCCTCTGAGTGAAATTTTGCTACCTATTTGTTTGATGGAAAAACTCCAAGAATTAAAGAGTCCGTCTCTCATGGTAAGGGAAATGTTTTCATATAGGGGGGGCCGTGGGTAAACACCATGGAATACACTTTGGCGACCAAGGTGTTGAAGTTTTGTTTTCAACGATATGTGGAG
>NW_007535628.1:0-206 GCF_000475195.1 Diaphorina citri
GTAAACAAAATATCTCGAGAACGGTAAGAGCTAGAGACTTGAAATTTGGTATGTAGTTGTCAAATGTGACAAGGATGCAACACGAAACTTTTGGTTAAGGTCGGTGCAACCCTTGGCGGTATTTTGCCGCTTTTTGCGGTTTTCGGCGTAATTTATTATTATCTCGGGAACGGTATGAGCTAGAGACTTGAAATTTGGTATGTAGT
>NW_007535629.1:0-206 GCF_000475195.1 Diaphorina citri
CAGGAAATTTGAATCTTACCGAGAGCCCAAACATCAATTCTGTTATCATAGCCATCGACTTCTTTGTGTCCACAGCGCATGATCTCTGGTGCCATCCAACTTGGAGATCCGAGGAAGGTTTTCTTCTTGTCAAATGTGTTCGCTGTCTCTCTGAAAAAGAGAAAGTGTGTTGGTCAATTCACAACTTCAGATATCTCAAATTTGTA
>NW_007535630.1:0-206 GCF_000475195.1 Diaphorina citri
GGCGACTACACACGGTCTGAAAAAATTTCCAACTACCTACCTGGATTTTCAGTGTCTTTTTCCTAGAACTTTTTTTCTTTTGCTTTGTGCCTTTTGCCAAATCTCTCGAAATAGAGCGAAATGACTCTGAGACCGAAAAATGCCTTCCCTTCGCAGTCAATTTCTGTAGCACATCTATAGGTGTGTCCACATTTAGTCGACGGCCG
>NW_007535631.1:0-206 GCF_000475195.1 Diaphorina citri
ATATATATGTATATGTCTATCTATTTTTCATAAATAAATATTATATCCTTGTGTTATCGAGATCAACGTAGGTACTCTTGGGATGGAAATACTCCATTTTCGATCGACATTTTTTTTTCTTTTTTTTTGGGGGGGACCAACACTCAATCGACTGGGACATACCGATTTAGTGTTAGATGCGTCTTTACATCAATTGAAAATAGGAG
>NW_007535632.1:0-206 GCF_000475195.1 Diaphorina citri
ACACAAAATTACAGCGCCGCAGGCAAAATTTTTGCGAGAAAATTTAAGTAGCCCCTTCAAGGTTGCATACTTTTTTATTTCCAGTCTCCGTGAAATTCCCTGACAATTCCCGGTTTTCCAGTCTGGTAGACCTATATATCAAATTAAAGGTCTTTTTACCAGGATCACGAAAATGGTAGTGCAAATTTTGTCCAGAGAACCATAAA
>NW_007535633.1:0-206 GCF_000475195.1 Diaphorina citri
TTGACCCCGCCGGGAATCGAACCCGGGTCTCCCGCGTGCAAGGCAAGCGCAGTGACCACTACGCCATGGGAGCTGACACTCAAAGTAATAATATTTGAGGTAATAGTAAAAAAAAAAAAATCTTATGGGATCTGGGATCAGTTTCTCGTATTAATTAATTTGGGCCCTCTTTCGTATTAATTCGGGGCCTCTTTCGAACCCCTCAG
>NW_007535634.1:0-206 GCF_000475195.1 Diaphorina citri
CAGCATCTATCTTAACTAAACGTTTTCTGTTGCATCCTTGTCAGATTTGTGAGCTACATACATACCAAATTTCAAGTCGCTAGCTCTTACCGTTCTCGAGATATTTTGTTTACAGACAGACCGACAGGCAGACACACAGATACACACACGGACCAATGGCTGAAACTTTGGATTTAGGCTCTAGGGACCTCAAAACGTGTTTTGGC
>NW_007535635.1:0-206 GCF_000475195.1 Diaphorina citri
ACAGTGCAGACCTGGTCTGTAATAACACAGACCTATCAGACCACATGAAATGCTCTGATTCCTATTACATCATTTGTATGGTCTGTTTCTGTTTCCTAAATTTTTTGATAGAAATCATTTCGCTGCTTGGAATTGTATCCGTAATTTCAAAATCAATAGTTGTAGGTAATTATAAGGCAGGCCTAGGTCATTCTAAGTAGTACCTA
>NW_007535636.1:0-206 GCF_000475195.1 Diaphorina citri
AAAAATATATGTGGGCAGGTGGGCCAATAAATGGTACGTTTTTTAAGTGGGCGAATAAATGGTACACTTACCCTGTGTACCTTGTTTATATTGCCAGCATAGGACTGAAAAGTCCCTTTACTCATTGTGTGATCTCTGGTTTCAGCTATATGAAACTAACCCAGCTGATACATGCGGATGGTACACAGAGTGAAACAGTCATTGAG
>NW_007535637.1:0-206 GCF_000475195.1 Diaphorina citri
CTCCCTAATTTTGTAGTGATATCTTTGTGTCACCCAATAACTTCTGAACATAAAGAAATAAATGGAAAATATCTAAGCGAGGTTCATAACGTGAGAGGTAAGGCATGTCATACGATCACATTTTAACCCACATGTCAGTGTAAGCATGTTGAACCACATGTTAATGTAGCTTTAGCAGTACAAGCACATGTTCAGAAATGCTTCGA
>NW_007535638.1:0-206 GCF_000475195.1 Diaphorina citri
TTCACTCGCAAGAAACGTCCTCAAATATATGATTACTTTATGCAAGGTGAGAAATTAGAACGTGTCGTGCAAGTGAAGGATCTCGGAGTTACAATGAGTCCAGATTTAAAGTTTAATGCACATTTTCAACTCACTGTTAATAAAGCATTTCGAACATTAGGCTTTCTTTTTAGATATTCTAGAGAATTTAAATCGCCCCTAACATT
>NW_007535639.1:0-206 GCF_000475195.1 Diaphorina citri
CGACAAATCAATGTCAATCTCATGAGGTTCTAACGGTGAGTACTCTTGATTCTCATGATAGTAAATTGTATATGATGTCCTCATTGTGTACTGAGTAACATTAGGATAGTTTACGGATTTAGGAAAGCGAAAGCTGTCCATCTTTTGAAAGGAGACAGACTACCACAATGCGAAAGCAATCTTGTGTATCTTTACTACTAAGTCAC
>NW_007535640.1:0-206 GCF_000475195.1 Diaphorina citri
AAAATTTGGACCGATTGCAATACTTTCATTACTAGTATAGCTCCGCTATACTGTAGTAATAGAAAGTAAAAAAGTTCGGCTCTTATGGGTTAAGTTAAGACTGTTAAGAGCGGTAAAGAGTATACGAGTATCTTAATAACCTCTAGTCAAGTCTAGTATCTATTCTCTAATGTGCAGTTAGCAAAATAGTATGATTCATGCCCTCC
>NW_007535641.1:0-206 GCF_000475195.1 Diaphorina citri
ACTTCTTGTGAACAACGTGCGTGATGTATTGAAATATTGAAAACCATTTGACACCTCTAATCTTCTTCTGTTTAACTAATAATCGGAGAAAATGCAAAATATTCATTGAATACAAAGCAAAATAATCCCAACAGCATTTTTCAAATTGTTTAGGTAAGTCTAGAGAGGAAATCAGAAGAAGAACAAGCAGCAGAAGAATGCCAAGT
>NW_007535642.1:0-206 GCF_000475195.1 Diaphorina citri
TGGGGCCAGTTGTGAGGTAAGCAAAGCCCTCTGATATAACATTTTCAATGTCTTATTTCTTAAAGTGTCACTTAACAAAAAAGATCTCTTTAAACCTTCTCTATACTTTTGTTTCTGATTGTATAATGTTGTTAATTTGAAAAGGTAATACTAGATGACATGGTTGTTGTAATCAGAATATTGGTAGTTATTCAACTTGAAAGATG
>NW_007535643.1:0-206 GCF_000475195.1 Diaphorina citri
TCTAGCTGGAGATTACTTCTTTCATATTGTAAGAGATAAAAGGTTCATTAAAAGTGAACATGGGGAGAAAGAGAGGGAAGGATAGGTAGAGAAAGAGAGACAAAGGTGACGCAAAATAATAGGTAGATACTTCTGCAGGATAGGGTAATTAAAACAGGGTAAAAATAAAGTGAGGTCAACAACCCATGTAAGTGTTATGTCTACAG
>NW_007535644.1:0-206 GCF_000475195.1 Diaphorina citri
TTTCTTCAGTGGGCAAAGGTGGTATACAAAATATCTCAAGAACGGTTTGTCGTAGAGCAATGGAATTTGGTATGCTATTCCGGTATGGTCCAAGGACGCGACTGTAACAATTTAGTAAAAATCGAATGGTCACCCATCCAGATATTAACCAAAGTCATTGTTACTTAACAATTGTTTCGTGAGAAAAAGGTGGTATACAAAATATC
>NW_007535645.1:0-206 GCF_000475195.1 Diaphorina citri
AAAAAACGACGAACTTCAATTTATGGAAGGCTTCACCAAATGCAGTTCGACATATGACTGCGAAAAATTTGAAACCAATAGAAGAAAACAAAGGAAGCAGTACAGATCAAGGAACACATTCTAAACTAAACTATGTTGTTACAAAAGATTCTGAAGAAATATTAGATAGGAAAAGCGAAGGTAGTAATGGCGTAGAAAACGAACTG
>NW_007535646.1:0-206 GCF_000475195.1 Diaphorina citri
GGACGTTTTTCACGCATCTGCGCTTGCTCAAAAGCTAAAACACATTACCTACAACCCCGAAGGTCCTGAGTTCAATTCCCGGAGAGGTCCAAGTTTTTAGGGTTTGTGCTTGGAATCGGAATGTACTCAGTCTCGTAAGGATAATTCCAGGAAATTTTTCGACATAACAACATACTTAATATTCGCACTTCTCGCGCAGGCAAATT
>NW_007535647.1:0-206 GCF_000475195.1 Diaphorina citri
TTTGGGGGGTAGAAAGTTCGGAGTTCCAGTGATCCTCCTACCTTTGTATGAAAGCTGAGTGTTCTTTCAGCAAACGCTGGTAACGCGGAAGGTACTGTATGTTCGCCTGGTAAGCGAGAGACGAGAGGTTTCGTTTTTAGTCCGTCCTTCCTTTATTATTACAATAGTAATAAAAAGGTATAAGGGACGGACTATTGTATTCGCTT
>NW_007535648.1:0-206 GCF_000475195.1 Diaphorina citri
ACATTTAGAACTGTCCGACTTACAGTTGAGAAGTTTAATGTAATAGAAAGTCGTGTGATGTTCACACCAGATTTTTTTACGTGTTGTCGTGTTGGTTGTTGCCCCTTCATTTTTTTAAGATCATTGAGCTAAAAAACGCTTCTGCAAAATAAAATTCCCTGAAATACGGACTGCAATCTTTACTAGGAATCCTAGAAGATTACACT
>NW_007535649.1:0-206 GCF_000475195.1 Diaphorina citri
AAATGTTTGGATAATGCTGTGGACGTACAGTAAACGTTCGAACACACATGACATACGTATCTGTGGACACCAAAAATATAATTGAGAGCAAATCAGTTTAAAAACTCTAGTTGGCCAGATTAAGAAACTGATTAACTGGAGAAACCGGAAGAGATCCTGCCGTCAAAGCCTTATTCGTGGCTAGGATTGGATATAAAAGAATACAA
>NW_007535650.1:0-206 GCF_000475195.1 Diaphorina citri
CTCCTAGTAAGTAAACAGTAAGGGTTAGTTTTAGATCTAATAGGAAATTTTCACGGGAAACTTACCCGCTCCTAAACTTTTTTTTGTCAATATTGAGCTTTGAATCACAGTCTTCCAGGTTACGAATTCATTAGGCTTCCAAGGACGTTCAAGGAGGCAGGGAGCGTCACGCTCACACCGGAGGAAGAAAAAAATGATAAATTGCG
>NW_007535651.1:0-206 GCF_000475195.1 Diaphorina citri
GACGAGGAGATCGGTATCAATATTTCAAATCAAAATCGTCCATTATGATTACCATGACTATTATAGCTATTGTGACCAAGAAAGTACCACCGGTGATTGTCAACTACAGGAAAGCTATTAATAAACATTTAGCTTTGTCATCCGGTGTCAAGGGGGTGTGTCAAGCGATCTAAATCGTAATTTTGAAGATAAGCCTACTAGAGACA
>NW_007535652.1:0-206 GCF_000475195.1 Diaphorina citri
TAGATGCGACCGGCAATACCGAGCAAACTCAACATCAAGCATCGTAATCTAAATGATATGGTCCAAAAATATGGGCGTACAGGAAGAGAACTATAGTATATATCTGTATAGTAAAGATAACTATAACAAAATATAGTTCTACAGTTTGGAACTCTAGCGGTACTTACTATCGCATCTATTCATTCTACCGTGTGCTTCCGACGCCT
>NW_007535653.1:0-206 GCF_000475195.1 Diaphorina citri
ACGGCCACTTATCTCTATTTAGCCGTAGACCAGCTTCATTGAGCTCATTATTTCGAGTATTTTACAGAGACACCTACCTTATTAAAAAAAAAAAAATATTATGCTAGTTTTGTAAAGAATGAAAGAATTAAAACTTATTTTTTAACAATGACATCAGAGAGAACGCATCCTTTCCTTCTGATGACGCTATCTGATAAGACAAATGT
>NW_007535654.1:0-206 GCF_000475195.1 Diaphorina citri
ATATGAAAATTGCCTGGTGATGGTGATTGTGATGACAATGGTGATGATCATAAATACACAATAATTATAATGTCGGTATTTAATTAAAATGAATGAAATCAAACGAACTGCCATGTTCAAACGGATATGAGTATTAATAACCTGTATAGCTAATTGAATCAAACTAAAATAGAGCACTTTTATCTACATCTAATTAATTCAATTAT
>NW_007535655.1:0-206 GCF_000475195.1 Diaphorina citri
ACTTTATATCCCAACTGTTAAAACACAAACTTCAATTTCCGCACCAAAACAAAATTGACGGTCAACTAAGTTTTCAAAGATTAAAAAATAGGTAGTCTTTTCTTTACTTCTTTTAACAATTCACTGTGTTTTTTAAAATTCGACAGTACGGGTCTTCCAAATTTGCTGTGCCAGCTGTGTGAAATTCCCTGATAGCAGATCAGCAC
>NW_007535656.1:0-206 GCF_000475195.1 Diaphorina citri
AATGATAGGTAGCTACATATGGGAATATACAAGATTCAAACTATTGAGCTGAAGTTTACAGGTGCAGCGATCAACATTAGTAATAATATGGATAATTGGATATGGACTATTATGGACTTATGGAGTCGATACAGACACACCTTACTATTCAGCAGAAAATTGCCGTTATTAGTGTCCAGCAAAAATGGGTGTCCATCCGAAGGAAT
>NW_007535657.1:0-206 GCF_000475195.1 Diaphorina citri
CTCTCTCTCTCTCTCTCTCTCTCTCTCTCTCTCTCTCTCTCTCTCTCTCTCTCTCTCTCTCTCTCTCTCTCTATCCCACTTTCACTCTATCAACTTCTGTCTTTCTTTCCCTCTCTATCTCTTTCCCTCTTCTCCGTCCCTCCCTCTCACCCCTCCAATAACTTGATGGCTGCTTCAGATAGGTAGGTACATATATCCCGTTTTTA
>NW_007535658.1:0-206 GCF_000475195.1 Diaphorina citri
TAATTTCGATATAGCAAAAAATAGATATTACGAAAACCTCGATATAACGAAATTTTCGGCATTTGGACTTCGTTATATGTATCGAGGTTCCACTCTATTAATATCAAACATAATGGTTGTTCATGATGTTGTTTTTACTTTTGTTTATTATTGCTGTTGTTAAAAGGATAATCACTCATTTATTGACCTATTTCGCACATACATAA
>NW_007535659.1:0-206 GCF_000475195.1 Diaphorina citri
TTCCGTTTCGACGGAATTCCAAACTGCTTCTCAATAATAAAATTTTATTGTACTCGAGGAGTCTGGGAGCTGACCCTAGCGGGAATAAAGGGAGTGCATTCGTACCCATTCAGACACTCACCATTCTTGACTTGTTCTTCAGGGATCCGAACTGAATTCAACTTCGTGGAAGTCGCGTCGTAAAGGCATGTGGGAAAAAGCTGGCG
>NW_007535660.1:0-206 GCF_000475195.1 Diaphorina citri
AGAAGAAAAAGCAGAAAAGCAAACGGCATCACGCACCATAAGCTTCACACGCAACAGTTGTAGAGCCAAACAAAAACACTCGTCATCTTCAAAGGGAAGAAATGGAAGAGTGAAGGGAAAACGGCAGAGGGAGAGAAGGAACATTTTATCCCTCATTAAAATTGAAGAGAAGGGGAAAAGAAATCTTGATGGAACAAAAGAAACTG
>NW_007535661.1:0-206 GCF_000475195.1 Diaphorina citri
GTTCCTGGTAAAAAGACCTTTAATTTGATATATAGGCCGACCAGGTTTGGATAAGTCCTTCTATGGGGACAGACAGACTGACAGACCGACAGAGTGACAGACACCGAAGCGAATACAATAGTCCGTCTCTTATCCTAAATATATACAGCCCCTTGTGTAACTGACTCACTGACTCACTCACTCACTCATACTAATTCTAACCCACT
>NW_007535662.1:0-206 GCF_000475195.1 Diaphorina citri
ACAAGGATATAATATTTATTTATGAAAAATAGATAGACATATACATAATATATATATAAAAATCGTTCCGAGAAAGAAAGAATCCGTTCAGTATAAAATCCGAATCGGGCAGGAATCGAACCCACGACCCCACGACCCAGCTGTTACAAGGCAGGCGCTCTACCCCACAAGCTAACTAGGCCGGCGAAAATAAAAAAGGAAAATCT
>NW_007535663.1:0-206 GCF_000475195.1 Diaphorina citri
AGATGAAAATTTCATAGGATCACTTAAAACCCACCGATAATAAAGCTGCTAGCTATCATGTAGAATGTAGACTGTGTAAAAAATGACAATGTAATGTAGACTGTGTAGAATGAAAGAATTTAGCAAAGTAGACGCTTTTTTAGGTAGTAGCTACCCCCACCTCTTAGATGTAAATTTGTAGAATTTGTCAAAAATTCTGTCTTAGA
>NW_007535664.1:0-206 GCF_000475195.1 Diaphorina citri
TAACAACGTTGTCAAGGCAACCGAGGCTTTGCTTACACTGGGCTTCACCAAGAAGTTGAATAACGCCCCGTCCACACCGCGTATTACGTTGTCCGGGGAAGATGAGGGGAAGAAAGAGGAGAGGGAGAAGGAGGAGGAGGCGAGAAAGCTGGCAGCCCTGTCCCGTATGAAAACACTGGAGGAGAAAAATGCCAGTAAGATTTTTA
>NW_007535665.1:0-206 GCF_000475195.1 Diaphorina citri
TAAATTACTAATGAAATAGTATGATGTGATGATATCCAACTGATAATAAATTAACAAAGGGTACTTATCGCGTATTTTTTATGTATACCCATGCGTTATCGCGTATAACAGAGCGTATTTTACGTTTTCCCTGTTACCTATGGTTTTGTGGAATGGCATTTGTTTTAGCATGACTTATCGTTTTCGTTTTGAATTACAGTAGAACC
>NW_007535666.1:0-206 GCF_000475195.1 Diaphorina citri
ACTCATGCGGTCATTGTTGTATCATGCCTATCCAGTAGTTTGCCGTGTTTGTCCCTCATCATTGGGGCGATAAGAGACACTGACTCCTATTTGCTTACCTTATTACCTAAGTAAGTAGGTGCTTTAAGTATGTAGGTATAACTACCTAAACGTAGAAAATCTCCTAAACATAGAAAATCTCCTCTGCTTCTCTATAGGAAATCGAA
>NW_007535667.1:0-206 GCF_000475195.1 Diaphorina citri
TTATAAAGAGGGGGGTCACCTTATTGATAAAAATTTACATTTTGAGGTTATGGAACCTTAAATTCTCAAGCTCAAGATTCAGCCATTATGTCTGAGGATAACGAAATCTACACTAAAAGAAAACGTAATCTCCCTTCAAAGTACCAAGATTTTGTTGTTAACAGATTTGTTTCAGTCATCAAAAAGCCATCTGGTGATGAAGTTGT
>NW_007535668.1:0-206 GCF_000475195.1 Diaphorina citri
TTTTTGTGTGTGAGGTTACTCTTATAGGTAACTGATTCATACAATACCGGATCTTCAACCCTATACTATCTTGTTTACTTTCAGACAAGCAAGACTGACTGTTGGAACCCATGTGAGATGCAAGGCTCAGAGATGCACTGTGACACCAATGCCTATTGTCTGCTTATACCTGAGACCAGTGACTTCAAATGTGAATGTAAACCCGG
>NW_007535669.1:0-206 GCF_000475195.1 Diaphorina citri
TTAGCTGTTCTCCTCCCTGTTTATAGTCCCACAGCCAGACGCTAGTCTTCTCTCTGTTTAATGTCCCCTAGCCAGACTGTCCTAGTAACTCAGTTTAAGCGGAACAGTAACTTGTCTCCAACTCCGAATAGTTTCAGGGAGCATAAACTGGGCCTCCACAGCTGATGGAAAAAGGCTCCCACAGCTTTAAACAAAAGAACAACCGC
>NW_007535670.1:0-206 GCF_000475195.1 Diaphorina citri
AAATTAGTGGAGATGCTAAGTTCCCTTGTCCAAAATTAGTGGAGATGCTAAGTTCCCTTGTCCAAAATTAGTGGAGATGCTAAGTTCCCTTGTCCAAAATGAGTGGAGATGCTAAGTTCCCCAGTCCAAAATTAGTGGAGATGCTAAGTTCCCTTGTCCAAAATTAGTGGAGATGCTAAGTTCCCTTGTCCAAAATTAGTGGAGAT
>NW_007535671.1:0-206 GCF_000475195.1 Diaphorina citri
GTCACGGAGATGACTAGTAATAGTCGACCTAAAAGAAACATAACAAAACCAATTAGGTTATTTGATTATATTTGTGACAATGATTCAGACTAATTTTTAATGTAATTTATTTGTACAGGTTACATATCGTTTAATGTTAATTGTAGGCAGTTTGACAAAGATCAGTTGATCGGAAAAATTATTTATTGTAAATTATTGACATCTTA
>NW_007535672.1:0-206 GCF_000475195.1 Diaphorina citri
TGACAATTTCCATTCGGGAAACTTTCGAAAACGGAACCGATTCCCTTTTGGAAACTGGCGCCTGTACTAAACTATAGGATATTCAAGATGGAACCGGTTCTGTTTCCGAAAATTTCCCAAAAAGAAAAAAATACACGTTAACTCGACCTTTGTGATCTTGGGATTTGTCTTTCAATGGAATATGACAGTAAATTGTAATGGTAACA
>NW_007535673.1:0-206 GCF_000475195.1 Diaphorina citri
TCCCAGTCCTACGTCCCAGGCCAAAAACTTTCTGCAGATGGCCTGGCATTGTGTTATGAAACTATTCAGAATTGTTTCGTTCTCTCATGTTTCTGTACAGGACTGTGGGTTCCTTTGGGAAATTCCGAATTCGTATCCCCACCAACCATCACTCTTTCTGCCTTTGCTTTTACTTTTATATTGTTTGATTTGAAGGCAGGTGTATG
>NW_007535674.1:0-206 GCF_000475195.1 Diaphorina citri
CCATTAACGATATGAGGATCTAAAAGAAGAAATATAATGTTGGTTAAAAAGAATGAAAGGAAGGAAGAAAGAAAGAAAGAAAATAAAAAAAAAGAAGAAGAAAAGAAAGAAGGAAGAGAAAAAAAGAGAAAAAAAAAGTGAGGAGTATAGAAATTTCACTCCCAGACTTCCCTTTTAACTGTAGTTTCTTGTTCTAATGTTCTGTT
>NW_007535675.1:0-206 GCF_000475195.1 Diaphorina citri
TGGGTAGAACACCCTACCCAACCCACAACATTACCAGTTTATCAAACGGGACCTATACAAGGAAATGAAATATATCAATATTTTCAACTCTTTCAAGTCTGGGAAATTTCAAATTTATGTATCACCATTCACCATAACGAAACATTAAAACTGAACAGATATCATTTCTGATTTCAATAGACAATAAAATTGAGGACAGTGACAAA
>NW_007535676.1:0-206 GCF_000475195.1 Diaphorina citri
TCAACAAGTTCCAAATTTCTAACAACAGTCCCTCGCCTTTTTCATCGTTAATCAACAGCCCCTTTTCCTCTTTGGATTCTCCTCTTTGTACATTTTTCACGCAGAATCCACTCCTTTTTACCTCCAAGAACCAGGTGCGTGAAGTTAGCACCACAACTTTTGCTGCGAATTTGTACCAAAGCCCATCATTTAGTACCCATTTTGTT
>NW_007535677.1:0-206 GCF_000475195.1 Diaphorina citri
GCAAGACTTGGTGATGTGCCCAAATTGAAAGCAACTGAAACATTGAATAGGATTTTGAATGTATGGCTCACAATTGAGTTTGGTATACCACAAGTACACGAAGCTGGGCATATCTTGGCCCTCGAAAACAAGCTTAATTGTGGTGCTTGGTACGTAAGTGGCTTTCCCATCAACAAAAGTTTTCCTGTTCAGACGCTGCATCTGAG
>NW_007535678.1:0-206 GCF_000475195.1 Diaphorina citri
AGAAGAAGAAGAAGGAGGAGGAGGAGAAGAAGAAGGAGGAGGAGAAAGGGAGGTAGGGGTAGGACGTAGGACGACTCAAAAGTTGCTGCGAATCTTCATTCTGCAATTTTGACTGAACTTTGCGAAGCATAAAACATCATCATGGTGATAGGAAGCAATCTCTTCAGTCTCAAGGACATCCATGAAGGAAGAAAGAGGAGAAGGAG
>NW_007535679.1:0-206 GCF_000475195.1 Diaphorina citri
TTGGTGTACTCAGAAAGCCTCTAGGAATGACGGTTAACAAATCATGCGCTTGGACCGCAAATGTTTTGATTTTGGTCTGAGATTCGGTTTTTACAAATAAAGCAAAGTCATCCAAAGAAAGTAAAAAGTTGAGGATCCCTTCTTTCAAAAAACATTAATAATGAAAAGGGCTGTGGGTAGTTATAGAACACAAGTGAACTTTTATC
>NW_007535680.1:0-206 GCF_000475195.1 Diaphorina citri
TTCTGCAGCTACGCCCATACCTATCACCCGCGGACCCTAACCCCTAGTATCGAGCCCTTGACCCTAACCCCTAGTATCACCCTAACCCCTAGTATCGAGCCTGCAGCCACATATTTGTTATTCTACACTCATACCCCTACTACATCACGTATACTTTGCATTCTTGCATCTTTTTGAGTACACACTACACAGTTTATAATTACTAT
>NW_007535681.1:0-206 GCF_000475195.1 Diaphorina citri
TCAGCTCGCATTATTGTTTCATTCAACATAATTAATGATTAACTCTAATTTTCCAAGTTCATATTCATAACATGCCCCAACCCTCTGGCAACCCCAACCCATGACATTCTGCTGATGGCAATCCGAGCATACTCCACTCGAAGTTGAAACTTCTAATGGATTTCTACTTTGTGTAATATTTCGAATACAAAGAGTTGGGAAGAATG
>NW_007535682.1:0-206 GCF_000475195.1 Diaphorina citri
TTTTCATGCAGCAGAAAATCGCGCGGAGTTGTGTGATTCTTCAATCACAATTATAATTTTTGGCCTGCACTTCGCTTTGAATAAAAATAATAATTATAGTAACCGCAATCTAAATTCGTAATTTCGTTTCACACTTGACAATTTTCTCGTACATAATCGTAGTCTCGTTAATAAACTCGTATGTATATTAGACTGTTTAAGGACTT
>NW_007535683.1:0-206 GCF_000475195.1 Diaphorina citri
AACTTGCACCGGCAAGGCCAACAAGGCCGGGTCAAGCTTACGCAAGACCCAAAATAATAGTTTTTATTACCCTACGGGAGAAAAACTATAGTATTTTAGGTCTGTGCTACAGCTTGACCCGGTGAGAAGTGTTTCCAATCTGCCGGTGAGAAACAGAGTACTGTGACAGTAACAAAAATGAAGGACAAGGTATATTGCAAAAGAAT
>NW_007535684.1:0-206 GCF_000475195.1 Diaphorina citri
CAAGCTTTCACCAGAATAAAAACGGGGGGAAACTTCCGTGGTACTTTTTTTAATTAATCCTCTGGGAGCAATAATAATGGAAATCATTATAATTGTTATTCCCTCTCACCGTAGTGGCGAATGAAATCTTGGTCCGTTCAGGGAAAAAACGGGACTAAATACCGAGATGAACTCATTTTCGCAAATATACCCAGACTCTTAGTGAT
>NW_007535685.1:0-206 GCF_000475195.1 Diaphorina citri
CATTATGATATAGAGATACGGGGTGTATCAAAAAGTTTAGCATCAGTTGTTTATCAGAGCACTCATGAACATATGTACTTATGTATAGGCCCACATTCTGATACATATAAGAATAGTGGGTTCAGTTTCAGTCAGTGTGACCATATTGGGGATTTTGACCCTAGATTTAGGGACTTTTGAAGGTCTCTTGAGACTTTTTTGAGCAT
>NW_007535686.1:0-206 GCF_000475195.1 Diaphorina citri
TCCTATAGTATAGAAGAATTTCTGGAATTTACCAGCAAATTTACGAAGCTGCTATATGAACATAAACGACTTGCATGTCCAAGAAATCATGGACTTAATTTCCTAGCCACGTTTTCTTCCGAAGAACAATTACAGATCATTTAGAAGTTGTTCTGAACCAGAAATCATCAGCAGATGACGTGAGTCTCTTTTTCTTTGACCTTGAA
>NW_007535687.1:0-206 GCF_000475195.1 Diaphorina citri
TATTTCAGGCTGTAAAAAGAAGTTAAAAATGCAGAGGAACAGTGTGACGAAATGAGAAAGAAATAAGGGAAATTATGATAAATAGAAAAGGGTAATCTTTCAGAGCGTAAAAGAGAGGTAAAATAAACAAATAAAGGAAAATAGAAAGAAATAGAGTAACAAAAGAAAAGTGAAAAAAGCAAAGAGAAAGTATAAATAACAATTTA
>NW_007535688.1:0-206 GCF_000475195.1 Diaphorina citri
TTTTGAAAATTTGGACCGATTGCAATACTTTCATTACTAGTATAGCTCCGCTATACTGTAGTAATAGAAAGTAATTAATGTCTTCTTCACCATTTTTTCCCTCCCACAGGATTCCCTGAGGATGGATCCAAGTCGGATAAATACATCGAAGGATTCAAGGATCTCATTTTGGACGGTCTGCAGGATTTCTCCATCAACCCAAAAAG
>NW_007535689.1:0-206 GCF_000475195.1 Diaphorina citri
CGGAGGTTTAAGTATTGAAGTATGTTTGTCATGACCTTGAAATTTACATCTAAGAGGTATTTCTTTTTATTACGATAGAGCAAACCCCTTGTCTATAATTGAGCATAATTGAATTTCCAAATTCCCTTTTTTTTTGTTTCCATCATCAGAGGAACGTCTGAAGAAGAGAGAACTCCAGGCAGAACAGCGGCGGAAATGGTTGCAAG
>NW_007535690.1:0-206 GCF_000475195.1 Diaphorina citri
CGACATCATTCAATTATACAAGGTGCTGAATAATTTAATAGATCTACCCGAATTTCTAGAAGATTTGTCTTTCAGAACTAACTGCAAACACACTAGGAATCAAACCTTTATATCTTTAAAATCCTGTAAAAAAAAACTATTCATTTTACAAACCTTTCAACAGAATAGTACGTCTCTATAATGAAGCTACTAAAAATGATCCTTCA
>NW_007535691.1:0-206 GCF_000475195.1 Diaphorina citri
CTCCTTAATTCCTTGGTGCCATTCTACCCTTCAACCCCCACTCTTTTCTCATGCCCTTTCCGTGCTTATTCTGTCTTTTCTACCTCCCTCTGACCTCCGTCCCATACTTCCCTGTGCCCTCATTCCCGCATACCTCCCTATCTTTCTAAACCCCTCTTCCTCCGTTCGTTTCACCTCATTCCTCCGTTCCTTTCCATCTTCCATCA
>NW_007535692.1:0-206 GCF_000475195.1 Diaphorina citri
CCTATTATTCAAAACACTTTCAAAAAGTTTCCCTATCGTATTTAGTAAACAAATAGGTCTAAAACTACGTTCCTCCCCCCTATTTTTTATTGGCTTTTCTATAAGTGCCACCCTTGCAACCTTCCATATATCCGGGAAAACTAATGCCCTCAGTAGGTTATTAAAAACTTTTAATATTATCTCTGGATATAGTAGAACTGTCTCTC
>NW_007535693.1:0-206 GCF_000475195.1 Diaphorina citri
TTGAAGGATTGAATGTGTGATGTTAGAAGAAATTAGCCGTGTTGAATGTTTGTGTATGTTCGTCTCTGATGTGTGACATACACACTGATTATTAATTACACTTGGCAATGAAAACCATCTCATTAGTATACGCACCCATCATTGTAATCATAACGGTGTATATGTTGCGGACAACAACCGAACATTGAAAGCCTATAATAAAGTAC
>NW_007535694.1:0-206 GCF_000475195.1 Diaphorina citri
AGTGAAGGATACGTGCATGTAAAAGAAGACAGAAATAGTAAAAAAAAGGAGAGACTTTTAAGCAGAGATAAATTGTACTTATAAATTTAAATGTAATTATTATAGGTATAAACCTAGGAATCAATCTTATCTAGAATTATTTTCCAAGCCAACTTTATAATTATTAGGTAATTTCAATTAATTTTTCTTCTTGTTATGCAAATAGA
>NW_007535695.1:0-206 GCF_000475195.1 Diaphorina citri
CCATTGAAAATAGAGCCTGTCAGAGAAAACTGACCCGAATTTTTGCCCATGCTAGAGTGTAGGTTGTAAACAAGATACCATGCTATACATCCAGGAAATTCCCTAATCTTGATCATAATACATTAATCATAGTGAATCATAGTACAACCTTACTACTGAAAATAAGTTTTCTAGAACCATGTGTCACGCTAGCCTCATCAAAAAAA
>NW_007535696.1:0-206 GCF_000475195.1 Diaphorina citri
ATCGCTTTCTCTCCTTTATCACTTCCATTTTTTTCTTCTTTTTCACGTTTTTCGTTTTTTACAACATTGTTAGAAACTTTCTTTTCCCTCTCTACTGTTTCCGCTTCTTCCCCATCAATATTTTTTCCTTCTTCATTTTTACTTTCCTTATCCTATAGGAAGGAAAGTAATGTAATCGGGTCAAAATTTCGATGGTCAGTTTTTAG
>NW_007535697.1:0-206 GCF_000475195.1 Diaphorina citri
GTCTCCAATATTGATACCTAGCTTTTGTTAAGCTCCCATGTACGCCTATTGGTGGAAGAACATGGAAAAATAGAACTTTGAAAGCATAGAGACTGCGGTCAGGGGGGTTTATCCCTATGCTTCTAGGGGGGACATGTCCCTCTAGACACGTCCATATTCGGATTCTTCAGACGGCCACTTGTCTGCACTGACACCAAGACTTTCAA
>NW_007535698.1:0-206 GCF_000475195.1 Diaphorina citri
ACGACTACAAGGAGCTACTAGAATTGGTCTTGGTGTTTATTGGAACTCTGGACGGACGGGAAGTTGGGTTCAAAACTCCAGGTGCCATCAGCCATGCCAGGTGGATGGCAAAGGCCATCTACTGTCTGAAAATATACCTGTTTCGAGGTCAGTTTCAACTTACTGTCAAAGAACTCAGTGCCTTAGAAGCAATTTGTATATTTCTG
>NW_007535699.1:0-206 GCF_000475195.1 Diaphorina citri
ACGTAGGATAATGGCATTTTTACAAATTTTAAAGAAGGGGAACGAAAGGTAAAGACTTACCTTACCCCTCTTAGAGGTTTAACATCTTGGTTAGCCTCAATAACGTCACCAGAAGGTGGTCCATACACTCTCATCCAGACTGTGAGGGGGGATGAGGTGGCCCATACACTTTTATCTGAAGGAGAAGGTACCCCTTACACGTTCGA
>NW_007535700.1:0-206 GCF_000475195.1 Diaphorina citri
ATTCCTAAACTGAAATCAACTCACCTGTATCTGAGTTGAACATTATTGAATTGTACCACTCCAGACGCTGGCCACGCATACGGTAGCTTAACACTAAGTACCCGATCTTCTTCCTTGCTGATATTGATGTACTCTGTCACTCTCTCTACGGCCACCATTTCTTTCTCTGTCTCTGTCATGGAGTTGATAAGGGAGCTAAGTACTGA
>NW_007535701.1:0-206 GCF_000475195.1 Diaphorina citri
TAATAGAAATGACTAATGACTTATTAGTTATTTCTTTTACAATTTATTCGTATGGAACTTCACAAAGTTACTGAGTCTTCCATCAAGATGATTCTCATTTTTTCATGCAAAATTTCTATGGAGCATCTAACGGGAAACAGTAAACACCATGTATGCTGAAAACTGTAATATTATATCCATGAATCATACCTACCTAGATGTAAAAA
>NW_007535702.1:0-206 GCF_000475195.1 Diaphorina citri
GCTGAGATTGAGGACCATCAATATCAATGCTGAAGTGGAGAAGGGTGAGTTTTTAGACATCATTCTCTTATACTTGGAAAGTAGAATAAGCAGTAGATAGATGACCTAATTGTAGGTATGTAGGTAGGTAATGAACTTAGATAATCCAAGAAAAGTAGGTAATTTTCACATAAGGTTTCAATGGATTAATACTAGTAACAATAGTA
>NW_007535703.1:0-206 GCF_000475195.1 Diaphorina citri
TTCGAAGTTGAGTCTGGACGTCTTCACTCTAGCAGCAATTACTTGATGATTACTCACTACGGGAACACGCTGAGAGTATTACGCACACTTATATGAATCATAAGCATAACTCCTCCACAAGCGATGTTACCATCCAGGTAGTCGTTTCTATAGATATGAAAGCTCCGAAAATCATTGATGACTTTAGTAGGTAGCAGGTGAGATTC
>NW_007535704.1:0-206 GCF_000475195.1 Diaphorina citri
GATAAAAAAAGTGACCACAGTGGAATATTTTGGATTAGGAAAAATTTCCATTTCACATAAATAAAATACCCCTATTTATGACGTCATATTACCGGATTTACCGGATACGCAGTTTTGGGGAAGTAACAAAAAAATTCTTCGAGAAAAAACAACGAGCACAAAAAAATTTCCAAAAGTTTTGTTTTTCATGCTGAGTGACAAGAAAA
>NW_007535705.1:0-206 GCF_000475195.1 Diaphorina citri
GAGTTTCGGGGAGATCCCAACTATCATACGGAAACACCGTCTCCGCCCTTCTTCATGACGATGGCCGGGCCAACCCATGTTCTAGTGGTGAGTACCGAGTTGTCTTGTAGATTTTTTTAAGAGGTTTGTTGATAGAGGGAACTGTAGCTGCTAATTATCGTCTCGAAGGAGAAGAGATAAGGAAGACAGGATAGGAGAAAGTCAGC
>NW_007535706.1:0-206 GCF_000475195.1 Diaphorina citri
AACAACAGGAAAATTGAGACAGAGAGTGAAGATGATTGGTATGACTCCTGGGATGAGAAATAGAGAGTGTCTATTAATTGAGGAAAGAAATAGAGAACATGCCTGGAAAGACAAACAAATTAAGTGCCTAGTGGTTAACTTTACCTGTTCTTGTATTGTTTGGTGCTCAGATAGATTTAAGTGCTTTTTACATTATTGTACAAATT
>NW_007535707.1:0-206 GCF_000475195.1 Diaphorina citri
TGATAGAACCCCCAGCCGTAGATTACTCTCTCCGCAAATTTAACAAAGATATTGACTGTAAGGAAGAAATCACCATTTCGTTCCAGGAGATTTTGCAGAAAACCCCTGATTCTACTGTTATCTACACCGATGGTTCCAAAAACAGCGTGGCTGTATCTTCCGCCTTCTGTTCACAAAATATAAAATTTAGTACCCGACTACACCCC
>NW_007535708.1:0-206 GCF_000475195.1 Diaphorina citri
CTCACATTCGCATCAAACTCCTTCATCTGTAGATCAATCTCCTTTTGTCTCAAATCAAACTGTCTGACTTCCGCCTGCCGCCTCTCCTCCGCTTGCCGCATCTCCTCCGCTTGCCGCCTCTCCTCCGCTTGCCGCCTCTCCTCCTCTTGCCGCCTCTCCTCCTCTTGCCGCCTCTGCCGTTCATCTTCAATTCTCCGCGCCGCTTG
>NW_007535709.1:0-206 GCF_000475195.1 Diaphorina citri
CATTCCTCTTTCAACGCCGTTCGAGCTTTTCTCACATTCTTTTGCACAAAATTCTTCAGTCCATCTTCTCAGCATACTGTTTTGTCTTTCTAAGTTTCTAATATTATCATGCTATTTTTTTTCTCTCGTCATACTATTTCGTCTTTCTAATTATACTATTTTCTCTTTATTTCTGTTTCTCTATTTTTCTTTTACTCTTTATACTA
>NW_007535710.1:0-206 GCF_000475195.1 Diaphorina citri
GGTGTCCAGGCCAGAGAGCTAGCTCGGGGCCCCCGAACTGAAGGGGTCTAATGAGGGGTTTGATAGGTCTGCTATCCCCCGGCCTTGATGTAACCTAGAAGTACCCTCACTGGTATATTTCAACCTCTCCAGTTTCTCCAAAATTCACCTGCAGCACCTCTAAAGAGTCCGCATACTCAGGTTTATTCTAGAGAAAAGCTGTGAGT
>NW_007535711.1:0-206 GCF_000475195.1 Diaphorina citri
TGTACTTTTAGGTAATTATTACTAGCTAACTTTTAGGTTAGATGTACCTGACTTTTAGGTAAGTAAGTACCTACTCCCCAACTTTAAGGCAAGATGTCCCTGACTTTTAGGTAAGTTTTTCTTGACTTTTGGGTAACTTTCGTTGACCTTTACGAGGTAAGTATCGATATCTACTTCGTAACTTCTAGGTGGGGTTCCCAATTTTA
>NW_007535712.1:0-206 GCF_000475195.1 Diaphorina citri
GCTCCCGGGGGCTTCGCGGGGTTGTGCAGGGGGTCGCGCTTCGCGCTCCCTTGTTTACGGTCGCGCTGCGCGCTCCCGAGGGCATCGCGGGGTTATGCATGGGGTCGCGCTTAGCGCTCCCTTGTTTTCGGTCGCGCTGCGCGCTCCCGGGGCTTCGCGGGGTGTACATGAGGTCGCGCTTCGCGCTCCCTTGGCTTCGCCCCTGA
>NW_007535713.1:0-206 GCF_000475195.1 Diaphorina citri
GGTGTGTTTATTAGTGGTCCGCCACTTCAAAAATGTTAGAAACCGCTGCACTCGTGGAATGAAAAGAATGAACTTTTCGAAGTAAATGACCTCGTAATGAGAACACAAGGGGGTGGGGGCAGCCTCTACAGTAACAGTGTAGAGTCTACACTTTGTTCATTGTAGAGCCTCTGACTTATGGGATACAAAAGCTTCTTGAGACAGAG
>NW_007535714.1:0-206 GCF_000475195.1 Diaphorina citri
TGTGGACAAGGTTCGTGAGCGCTTTTATTGGCTGCGTATGAAGCAAGACGTGGAAGATTATTGTCGCAGATGTGCCAGGTGCGCTGCAAGTGGGCCCGCGTGTGAGATCTCGAGGTGAACTACAAAAGTACGTGGTGGGTGCCCCGTTCGAGAGAGTGGCGATGGATATCGCCGGACCGTTCCCTGTGTCTAACGAAGGGAACCAC
>NW_007535715.1:0-206 GCF_000475195.1 Diaphorina citri
TGACGAACAACTTTTGAAACTTTCCCACATTGATCATTTTCAGTTTGGTCGGTTTGCGGAAGGCATCATCACCGAACCAAGTCTCCATCAGCTTCCGCGCGTCATTTTCTGACTTCTCGCTAGGCACCTGTTCGTCCAAGTAGCGGAGCTGAAACAGAAGGTTGTCGCAGAGTTGTTCTGAAGATGATATCAGGAGATGGCAAAAC
>NW_007535716.1:0-206 GCF_000475195.1 Diaphorina citri
GAGCCAACGACAATATCTACTGGAGAAACAGAGCTAACGACTATATCTACTGGAGAAACAGAGCCAACGACAACCCATGCTGGAGAAAAGCTAACGACCATCTCTACCGGAGAAAAAAAAAGCCAACGACAATATTTCCGTCAGAGAAATAAAACCAATGAATGGCAATCTCTCCCTCCGACGAGACACCCTCCAGCAGACATATC
>NW_007535717.1:0-206 GCF_000475195.1 Diaphorina citri
GTAACAAATTTTTACCTACAGTTAACATATGTAAATCTGTATCTGTAAGAATAGGAACCTCGGAAGAACAAGTTGAATTTCGAGTTGAATTTTGAATTCTAAACAGACGAGGAATTTCGTGAGAAGTGGTGTTCCTGGTCCTTTTTGAAGTGTTACATAACAGAAGACTTATGTAACATTGTAACACCAACTGAGAAGTCGATGAA
>NW_007535718.1:0-206 GCF_000475195.1 Diaphorina citri
TATAAAAAGGAATAGGTCATATCAAAAAAGGCTTCAAGAAAGTAGAAATAAGACTGCCAAGGATCTAGGAAACAGCAAGAAATTTACGACCAACTCTGTGGGACACATTTGATACGGAGGGAAACCAAATATTAAATATCCTGTGCCAGTTAATAATTTACAAGACAAGACGTGAGGGAAAAAAAATGGGGAATGTGTACCGAGAC
>NW_007535719.1:0-206 GCF_000475195.1 Diaphorina citri
TCGAGAGGTCCGCGTTATTGATTGGAAAGTTACAAGACCCTGAGATTATGCTACATCTAAAAGAACACAAGTACTTAGGGTTAGAGGGATATAAAAAGGGATTGTAAAAGTGATTAAGAATGGAGTAATTTTTTAAAAGGGGGTTTGATAGAGGGAACACGGTAAGGTTATCGTCCCGAAATCGAA
This sequence comes from Diaphorina citri, assembly GCF_000475195.1. NCBI lineage: Eukaryota > Metazoa > Arthropoda > Insecta > Hemiptera > Psyllidae > Diaphorina > Diaphorina citri. Next base: position 187 of record NW_007535719.1, read on the forward strand.
GAGAAGGAAGACAGGACAGG
>NW_007535720.1:0-206 GCF_000475195.1 Diaphorina citri
TATTTTGCTGTCTACTTACCTATTTGGATTTACCTTTTCTCTACAAAATAAAAGTAAGTTACTTTAATCTTCCTCTTCCTTTCTGTCCAGTGTAAAATTTTCATGTTGTACTGCATGAAGTTGCATGGTAGTTTGAAGATAGTCAAAGATATCAGTGCCACCCACAGGTTAGGCTGTGTCCCGTTGGAATAGGACTATTCTGTCTA
>NW_007535721.1:0-206 GCF_000475195.1 Diaphorina citri
AAAGTCAATCATAAAAAGGCGTTTTGACACTATTGACCGTCACGTAGGGTTTTGTAGTTTCGTAATGTTGAAGTCGTATGATGGTGACACCATTTCTCAATAATATCTCGGTATAATCTTGCAATAGTTATTGTCAAAATCTGCAATAATACCAAAAGAGTTAGGGAATTATTGAATTGTTGTTACTATACAATGTACCATAACTA
>NW_007535722.1:0-206 GCF_000475195.1 Diaphorina citri
TCCTACATCCTTGGTCCTACCCTTCCTAGTACTAAAGTACGGGTCTGAGCCATAAACATGTGGTGTGTGCGTGTGTGTGTGTGTTGTGATATGTGTGTACGTGGTGGTGTTGTGTAGGAGTGTAGGGATGGTATAGTGTGTGTGGTGATGGTGAGCATGTGCAGTGGTATATATGTACGTGAGTTGAGATGTGTATGGCAATATGT
>NW_007535723.1:0-206 GCF_000475195.1 Diaphorina citri
TGAACTAGACCTATGAACTCTCCAGATATTTAAAAACTGGACTCTCCAGATTCAAATAGAACTTGTACAGTGTACACTCAAATAATGCAGTTTATTTACTGAACAATGGCCCTTCTTTAAAAAATCTACCCATAGAGGTATTTAGCTATTAGTTCAAGCTTAGTGTGGTATTATTCTCAATCAGTGCTCATGCTCATGAATGAGTT
>NW_007535724.1:0-206 GCF_000475195.1 Diaphorina citri
GGATCAAGCTAAATGAGACCAAGTCCGTACATGTTGATTTTACTAATAAAAACCAGCCATATGTACCGATTTATCTCAGCAATACAATCATTCCTTTCTCCAACCAGGCGAAATACCTTGGAATGACTCTAGACGCGAAACTCAAATGGAAAGAACATGTTAAAAAGAAAAGACAACAGCTTCAACTGAAGTTCCAAAAATTATAC
>NW_007535725.1:0-206 GCF_000475195.1 Diaphorina citri
GTTTATAAACAAAGCAAAGCACTTAATAGGATGCGCTGTAGAATTGTTTATAACATATTGTTTCTTGTTTAACCTATTAAACTCAACGCAGTCCAAAGTACAGGCTGCACCACAATTCTTCCACCATCCGAAATCAGTAGACTGAGTCAGACTTTGGACTTCTTTCATCTACAAACAGATGGTTAACGAAAGTTTCAGAATTTGGC
>NW_007535726.1:0-206 GCF_000475195.1 Diaphorina citri
TAATACTAATACGCATCTATATCTATCTACACATGTGGGTTAGGTAGTAGGATTACGTAACTTATCAACTTATAGATAGATAGAAAAATCATTATTTCTCCAGAAATTTTTCTTCTCTGCTTTTTTTTAAAAACTCTCAGCGTCTTCATTCTTCTAATTCAATTTCATATTTTAATTTTTCTTCTCCTATTTCTTTATAATAATAT
>NW_007535727.1:0-206 GCF_000475195.1 Diaphorina citri
GCGATTTTTTTCAAACTTTTTGTCTAGCCCCTTCAAGGTTGCATACTTTTTGAAAATTTCTAGGGGGGCAGCCCCCCCCGCCCCTTCGTACGCCCATTACTAGGAGAGCTGCTCCCCGCGAGAGAAGGCCCTCCCCCAGGCAGACTCTACTGAGCTGGCAACGTCGCGTATTTGTATAAAAACCGGCGAAACCATATAAAAAGAGT
>NW_007535728.1:0-206 GCF_000475195.1 Diaphorina citri
TGACTCGTCACTGATAACTTTACCACGATGTATTTTCATGATAGCACATTTGTCAACATTGAACTTCATACCCACTGTATCGTTGAACTTTTCCGCGGTTTCCAACATCTTTGTCAGATCTTTCTCAGTTTCAGCAAATAATTTCATGTCATCGATAAATAACAAATGTGAGATTCGTACATCATCCTTGATTTTCGGTCGATATC
>NW_007535729.1:0-206 GCF_000475195.1 Diaphorina citri
CTCAAGTAATGGATGCTATTGAAGAGATCCCGGCTACTTGTACCGACCCCATTGGTACTCAAATCCCGGCCGACGAGATGTCCTGCGATCCCATTGAACAGGACGAAAAGAGAAGAACTAAACGCCTCCGCCCTTCTGTCGAAAGCACAGATAAAATTGAGAAAAAGGTAAAGGTAGATACCGAATTCCAAGATGAATTCTTGGAA
>NW_007535730.1:0-206 GCF_000475195.1 Diaphorina citri
GACTATATCATTCCTAGGAGACTCATGATTGGTGGGTATTTTCCATTCGATCTCTGTACCGGAGTCTGGATTTTGAGTATTCTTCATTTTTTGTCTGATTTTTTCTCGTAACCGGATGGAAAACGAGGCTTCTCTTCTTTGCTTCGAATTTACAGCTCTCTTCTTCTTCCACACATATTCATTTGTTGATTCATTATCGGCATACT
>NW_007535731.1:0-206 GCF_000475195.1 Diaphorina citri
ATGGTCGATTCCTATGTCAAAAGTTGGGAAAAATATAAATCTGAGGTCAAAACTCCGAAAAAACAACTGTAAAAGGTGCATATGGAAAATTTAATTTTTATTTTCCGTTCTAATGAAACAGTTCAAAGATGTGTGACGTCAGACTTTACGCAGTTGTTTTTTTCGTCCGTTAGGTAGTGCCACTATGCAAGCGCGCTAGCGGAGGA
>NW_007535732.1:0-206 GCF_000475195.1 Diaphorina citri
TGCCCAGAACAGATTTACCAGAACCTGAACCAACTGAATTACCCGGAATAATTTTCCACGACCAAACTTACCATTTACAATCGGACTTACTACAGTCGAACCTGTCCAAGTGGGAAAAAATCGTGACCCTTCATTTTTAGTCCGTCCTTCCTTTATTATTACAATAGTAATAAAAAGGTATAAGGGACGGACTATTGTATTCGCTT
>NW_007535733.1:0-206 GCF_000475195.1 Diaphorina citri
AAAATGTGTTGACAATTTCCATATTTTGTTCACTGGCAAAGTTCACCAACATTTCGCCCCTCTTGTTTCTTTTACCAATGCCAAACTGTCCCAGGATCTTACTTTCTTCTTTTCTTCTTTTACCAATACTCGAGTTGTAGTCTCCGATTATCCATACTTTTCCTTTCTTGTAGTTTGATTTCATAGTTTCTATTGTTTCTTGTACC
>NW_007535734.1:0-206 GCF_000475195.1 Diaphorina citri
AAGACATAAGTATACTTAAGATTTAAATATTTACCTAATACTAAATAATTACCTACCTACCTACCTAAAAAATCTAGAAATATACTATTTTGTTACAGAGATAGAATAATACATTATAATATTTGAACCTTCCAAGAAAAGCTGCTGTCGCTCATTTTAGGTTGCTCACTGGGCACGACTGTCTGGCTCAACACCTCCACAAAATC
>NW_007535735.1:0-206 GCF_000475195.1 Diaphorina citri
AACCATGAAGGAGACAAGAAAATGTGTGGTGACGTCACATCCCTTTGACTCCGAGGATAATTTATAAGGACAGTTTATATGCTAGGGGTGTGACACTTTCTTGAAATGTTGTCATATCAAAAATTCAAGGCTGCACTAAGAGGGATGGTGAGATATGGTGAGAATAACAAGAAGAGATTGAGAATAATTGAGAGACGGATTCAACT
>NW_007535736.1:0-206 GCF_000475195.1 Diaphorina citri
ACATCTCCTAGTTTCTCTCCATCTAGTGTTACATTCATTCTTCTTTCAGTTCCTATTCTCATCACTTTTGTCTTGCTCTCATCACTTTTGTCTTGCTTCATCACTTTTGTCTTGCTTCATCACTTTTGTCCATGTACAGTAAGTGAGTTATTTTCTGTTCTACATTTCTATTCAAACTGTATCCTTTGTTAGTTGAATTTAACATA
>NW_007535737.1:0-206 GCF_000475195.1 Diaphorina citri
ATCAGGATGATGATGCTACCAAACACAAATATGTGAGGATCACTTTTATTAAATAAATATAAATCGCAGTAATACATATATAACTATAAAATTCTCCTCTTGATTAATTTAAAGTTTTCATGTAAGAGGTAATGTCTAACGTGTCCTGAAGTGGGTGAATCCCCCTGCTAACACCAAATAGCTTGCATTTTATTGAATTATGTACC
>NW_007535738.1:0-206 GCF_000475195.1 Diaphorina citri
TTTCCACAAGTTTGGCCATGCCTCGGGATGAACTAGCGGGATTCCGGAGCGAAGCGACGGAATTCAGCTAGTTTTGTAATAATAACAAGACTCCATTTTATTTTAAAGTTCAAAATTGGGAGTCGATAAATTATGATTCATCCAGATGAATATGGCAGCAAGGAGTCATCGACCCAAAATGAAAGAACCAATCAGAATGCGAGAAC
>NW_007535739.1:0-206 GCF_000475195.1 Diaphorina citri
GTTGTTGATCATTGCATTGCACTAGTTGTCGATCATTTGTGATTTCATATAGTTTATTGGGCTGTTGCAAGGAAAAGTAATAGTTTAGAATTAAATTTAATCAGAATTCTTATTTTCACCAACATTACCTTTGGGAAAAATTGAATAAATTGATATACCGACCTATTATGCTGCTGGATCTACATGGTTGACAATAAAACAATGAC
>NW_007535740.1:0-206 GCF_000475195.1 Diaphorina citri
AGTAGGGACAGAAGATGTAGTGGGGACAGAAGATGTAGTAGGGACCGAAGATGTAGTAGGGACCGAAGATGGAGTAGGGACAGAAGATGTAGTAGGGACCGAAGATGTAGTAGGGACCGAAGATGGAGTAGGGACAGAAGATGGAGTAGGGACAGAAGATGTAGTAGGGACCGAAGATGTAGTAGGGACAGAAGATGTAGTAGGGA
>NW_007535741.1:0-206 GCF_000475195.1 Diaphorina citri
TTGTATCCCGCTTCTAGAGTGGTGCTATCTAGCTTCCTCACGAAAATTAGAACTAATACAGTTTAAAGGCCTGAGTATTGGGAACTCTTTTTGAGCTTTTTTGAAGTTTTGGTGTTAAATAGGAGCCAAACCGTACATTTTTCGAGATCCGGCCAGCGGACACTTTTGCTGGTCATAAATTATCGAAGCTGTCTGCAAAATTTGAT
>NW_007535742.1:0-206 GCF_000475195.1 Diaphorina citri
CTCACACACTGTAAACCTGTAGGTACTTTTCCTGTTTGCCGGAAAACACTTATTGACTAGTCAAGAAAGTAAAAAGGAAATAAAATACGAAATAACTGATTTATTCTTGTACTTGAGCCCTCATTGATAAAAATGAAAATTAAACACACTACACCGCTCATTCAGCAAAAGTTTTTCGCCATTTTACAACGTTCAATGGTTCAATC
>NW_007535743.1:0-206 GCF_000475195.1 Diaphorina citri
CGCCCCGGGCGGGAATCGAACCCGCGGCCTAGCCCTTACAAGGCAGACGCGCTACCAACTAAGCTAACTAGGCTGGCACGTTTCGTTCTTATTGGAACTCATCAGTTAGACATAGCTCTCAGATGCTGCAAGAATTTGGAAGTGTTATTTATACTTCAGAGATGGAAATTGTGGAGAAACGAGAACCTGCGTTTTCTATGTAAGAT
>NW_007535744.1:0-206 GCF_000475195.1 Diaphorina citri
CTTACGAAACTATGTGCAGGCTCTTATGAAAATGAATCAGATGAAGAAATGCAGACAGACTTGGAGACTTTGGTTTGTGAATGTTGATGCTCTTTAACTTTCTCGATGAAATTACGAAAACACGCTACCTAGTCGATTTCTTATCTTACTGAGTAAAAGGTTCCTATTTATTTCCTTGTATCTGAAATCTATTATTTTTATCTGTA
>NW_007535745.1:0-206 GCF_000475195.1 Diaphorina citri
AAAAAAAAAAAAAAAACATGGTTCAAGTTAAAAACAACATGGTTCAAGTTGTAGGTAGTTAGGTTATAGGTACTTGATTTAACATTTTACTTTTAACAAAATTTAGGCGGTGTAGCTAATAGCTGGTATCCTTCCAAACGACGAAAATTACCGAACTGAAGCTAGCCTTCGGTAAAAATGACGTCACCAGTCCGACAGTTGAACAG
>NW_007535746.1:0-206 GCF_000475195.1 Diaphorina citri
GTGGCGTATGGTACAGGTGGGCCAATAAATGGTACGTTTTTTAGGTGGGCGAATAAATGGTACACTTACCCTATTGTATAGTGCAGAGGTAGAGGCGGGGTGTTGGTATGATGTGTGTTTGGAATAACAAATAATTATTGAATGGATATTGGAATAGTGTGAAGTACCTTTACCCTATTCTGTCTTATACAGGGTTGTCCATAATA
>NW_007535747.1:0-206 GCF_000475195.1 Diaphorina citri
TGGACTTTTGGTCTTTTTCCTGTTTTCTTCATTTCCTTCTACGATTTCCGTCATTATCTCTATTGTCCTGTCTCGTTTGTTTTGCTTCTTTGAAAGGAAAATTGAGTGAATCTTGTGTGGCGCTCACTACAACACTCAACACTAAATAAAATCTTACATAGAAAACGCAGGTTCTCGTTTCTCCACAATTTCCATTTCTGAAGTAT
>NW_007535748.1:0-206 GCF_000475195.1 Diaphorina citri
GTAGTTTACAAATGTGACAAGGATGCAACTCAAAACTTTTGGTTGAGATAGGTGCTGCGGTTGGCGGTATTTTGACCGTTTTTTGGCGGTTTTTGACCGTTTTTTGGCGGTTTTCAGCTATACCGACGAAACGGTTAGAGATATTGTAAAAGTTAATATAGAACATAAAAACAAGCATCATTCAATAGGATAAGGAAAGTCGTGTG
>NW_007535749.1:0-206 GCF_000475195.1 Diaphorina citri
AAGTTTAAGACGTTAGACTTAGAAATCCTGTCAAAATCAAGCCCCTGGATGTAAGCTTGCGTGCTAACTGGGTAGGTACCCAAGTGGTCCATTCCGCGAAAGATTTTTCACTTTGGACTGTCTTGTACCTACACCGCACTTCTAGGGGGGAAAAGGGCATTACATGTTTTGAAAAGTGCGAAGTTGATGCTTTGTAACAAATCCAA
>NW_007535750.1:0-206 GCF_000475195.1 Diaphorina citri
GACACAATACTTCCCAGTTGGATGCTACATCAAGACAGGATTTTTCCCTTTGTTGTATTGGGATGGGTTTAAACTTTACGAACATTGTAGAGAAATTAATTAATTGTCATATCCTGCCTGAGAGGGGTTTTTGTTTTATCTATCTAAAAGAAGTAAAACTGGGTTTTACTTTGAATTTTGAATTTATTTTTTGGTTTCCTATAAAC
>NW_007535751.1:0-206 GCF_000475195.1 Diaphorina citri
TTTCGTACATTTTATTTGGTAAAAAAAAAAGCTTTATAATAGGTAAGACCAAAATAATACTTGGTAAAACTTTCAATAGGTATAGGTATAGGTATGTTTTATTTGGTATCAATTTTTTTTACAAAGAGTTTCTTATCCTAAGCTTAATATAAACTTCTAAGATAAGATTTTAACAATATTGGTTACAATATAATCGATGTGTAGGT
>NW_007535752.1:0-206 GCF_000475195.1 Diaphorina citri
GTCTTTTAACCCGTCAGGGAAGATCTTATTAGCATTGTTAGATTCATTGCGGACATGTCAATTCATTTCTTTGACTTTCATGACTTCTACAATTTGCTTTGAACTTGTATTATTCATACATCTTTTCATTCAAATCTTTCTCTCATCTCTCTCAGCGTTCGTATTATGCTGGCTTACTTTATTTATGAGCAATTTATCATTTCTTT
>NW_007535753.1:0-206 GCF_000475195.1 Diaphorina citri
CTCGGGGTTTTCAATTATTTCTTCTCTCTTCTCTTCAATTTCCTCAGGCACAGTCTCGGGTTTTTCAATTATTTCTTCTTTCTTCTCTTCGATTTCATCAGACACGGTCTCGGGTTTTTCCATTAGCTCTTCATTTTTGTCTTGTTTTTCAAGAGATTCTTCCCTCCTTTCTTCCATATCGTCATTTTTATCTTCTACTCTAATTA
>NW_007535754.1:0-206 GCF_000475195.1 Diaphorina citri
TTCGCCATACACAATAGTGTGACGTCACAACAACTCTTGTAATGTGTTGGGGAATTTCCCTCGAGAGTGGGGATCAGGTATATCTGTAGCACATGTGACTTTTTACAATATATCAACATGAAATGTTCTCTACAGGGTTCCGAGGAAGATGGTTGGAAGGGTAGCCGGGTTCGAGTCCGGAGGAGTAGAAATGTGGTGCACAAAAC
>NW_007535755.1:0-206 GCF_000475195.1 Diaphorina citri
GGAAAAACCAATATCCGTTCTGATGTATTGCTGTTTTTAAGCCAAGATAATCGGACTTTCTGACTTACTGATAACTGAATAGCAGCTGTGGTGGTGGCTGGGGAATCGTGGCTTATACAAGAGCTGTAGGTTGAATTTTTTCCTTACCTGTAAATAAAAGAAAATTTTGCCAATTTAAAATATGATACATGATTATGCAAATGACC
>NW_007535756.1:0-206 GCF_000475195.1 Diaphorina citri
CTAAGAAATATTTTTACCTACCTACCTTTAAATTTTATTTTTTCTGATATATAATCTCCTCAATTGTTGGTTTGGTTTTGGTTATATTTGAATTATCGTCCGGCCAGCCTCAATTGTTGTTTTATTTAAAATTTTCCTTACGTTCAAATTGCTATCATAATACTCTATTAAGAAAATTCACAAATTATAAAAGGTCAAAATTGATC
>NW_007535757.1:0-206 GCF_000475195.1 Diaphorina citri
CTAAATACCCTGTGTTCGAGATTTTCTTTGCATTTTCCATTGCATCCGTTCTCCCTATCCTTTCTTCCCATAGTTCCCCTTTGTTCCCCGTCCTATCTTTCCAGGGTTCCTTTGAATATGTTTCGTTAAGCATCCACATCCAGCTCACATGAAAAGCTCTTTTTTTCTTCAAAGTTCCAAGCGTCCGGTAATGTTTTACTTTTTTT
>NW_007535758.1:0-206 GCF_000475195.1 Diaphorina citri
CTAGTGTGGGACAAAGAGACTGATACATTGTCCATCAATATTGAAAGTGTTCAATCCATGAAATTTGAGAAGATCACCAAGAAGGTGATATTGAGTGCCGCTCACAGAATTTTTGACCCTATTGGAATTATAAGTGGTGTAGCACTAATCCCCAAGCTTTTGGTACAAGAGACGTGGAGACAAAACCTATCTTGGACAGAGGAGGT
>NW_007535759.1:0-206 GCF_000475195.1 Diaphorina citri
TAGAGTTCTTTGGAGGCAAGCAGTCTGGTCGGCACGGGATTCACATATCCCTAATACGCCATCGGAGTGAGTGTGAGTGAGTGAGTGAGTGTCATATTATTGAGAATTTTTTGCTCAACAATAATAATCTTTGCCTCTTAAACGATGGGTCTCCAACCCATTTTAACCTAACCCATAAAGTCTTCACACACATTGATTTATCCCTT
>NW_007535760.1:0-206 GCF_000475195.1 Diaphorina citri
GCTAGGGGACTATAAACAGGGAGAAGACTAGCCCAAATTTCCTCACGCTATATCAATAGCGAAGGTTGAGTGCGAAGGACATCCCACTCGGAAAATTTTGTTTAGCCAAAACCAGTTGGCCTCAAAGGCTCAAAGCGATCACTCTAAAGCTGATTGAGAGGCCGACGACAAACGCCGACCCCATCTGAACATGGGAAAAGGCGAAG
>NW_007535761.1:0-206 GCF_000475195.1 Diaphorina citri
TATTGTATCAATACTATTCCAGCAGTTCTCAAGTGAGAACTATTAAAAATAAAATGGACACATGGAGTGAAGAGATACAATTGTGACCCTCATTATAACTGTCTGAACTCTGAAACAAGTACCTAACACACCTATCAACATCATTAGCTATCTTGGTACACAACACAATTGAACATATTGTAGTAGAGAGTCTTAGTACATAACTA
>NW_007535762.1:0-206 GCF_000475195.1 Diaphorina citri
TGTGGTGTGATGGGATGTGTGTGATGGGATGTGTGTGATGGGTGTGGTGTGATGGGTGTGGTGTGTGTGGGGGGGAGTATATTTGTGTGTGTGTGGTGGTCCCGTACAAAGGACGGGTCAACCACTAGTAATGCATAATTAGGATAAAAACCACAACAGTTTTGGTATAATTTTGATGAAAGGGTTAACACAAAGTTGGTTGACAT
>NW_007535763.1:0-206 GCF_000475195.1 Diaphorina citri
CGAGATCCTCTGCTAAAGCCTTCGTCAATGTGTATGTGTTGGGCCATTTGTCCAGCAACCTGGGAAAAAGGATAAGGGAACCCCAGTATAGTAAAGGGACTTTTCAATCTCTTTCTGGCGTTATAAACGGGGTATATTCTAATGTAGGTACCTACTTATTACCTACATATATTTTAACTGCTTTAAAAGTATTACCTACCTAGAAT
>NW_007535764.1:0-206 GCF_000475195.1 Diaphorina citri
ATTTGACTCTCACAAAACTGGGAAAAATTCAGTCAGCTTTTCTCCGAGAGAAAATCAAGTTGTTCTTATCAAGGATCGGAATAAACCACGTCAGTTTTGGACTCTTGGCAAAATAATTAAACTGAATTTGAGTCAAGACAAGAATGTGAGAACAGTTGTTATCCGTTGTCCAAATGGATACGAAATTATCAGACCAATCAACAAAA
>NW_007535765.1:0-206 GCF_000475195.1 Diaphorina citri
CCATTTCAAATGGTTCAAAAATTGAATTTGTACAAAGGTACAAGGATGTATTTACTGGATTAGGTAAATTTCCAGATAGGGCTACCTTACAGCTCAAATCAGACTGTGAGTCTCCTACTATTCAACCACCAAGAAGGGTTGCTCTTTCTATATTACCAAAATTGGAGAGCAAATTAAATAAGCTAGTGAAAAAGGGTATAATTAAA
>NW_007535766.1:0-206 GCF_000475195.1 Diaphorina citri
TAATTTTTCATTTTTATTTACTTAATACATAACTATTAATAACAATATGACATCTCTTAAGCTAATAAATTGGTAACTCCTAGAGATGGGGTTCTCTCCCTACCCAACAGAACAAATGAAACAAAGAAAAAAAAAAAAAAAGAGGAGGGTAGGGGAGAGAGAGACCTGTAGAAATATATTAGGTACAAAATGAAAGTTTTTAAAAA
>NW_007535767.1:0-206 GCF_000475195.1 Diaphorina citri
CGGCCGGTCGACTATGTGTGGACACAGGGACACACCCTAATATCAGCAAAGGATGATCACTGAATTTTGACGATAGTAAGATAGTATGAACATGGATGAATGATGAATTTCCTTTTACAAGAAAGATCAATCACGTGAGTTGTGTCGTTCTTCAGAAAGATGAAGACAAAAATGAATTAAGTAAAGGAAACATAACTTTGTTTCTT
>NW_007535768.1:0-206 GCF_000475195.1 Diaphorina citri
AAGTTTATGTTACCTCCTTGCCACAGCCCATTGTTTTAAATAATTTATTGATTTAGGTTTTTCTTCATTGTTAATTGTCTTGTTCTGTTGCTCGGTACTATATTTTGTCAGGTTTCCATGAGAGTTAGTTTTAAATTAACTCAAAGCTAATCCTCTCTTACCCTTTTGTACTTGGCCTCTAGTTCAACATTTTGTGATGACACTGT
>NW_007535769.1:0-206 GCF_000475195.1 Diaphorina citri
ATAGAGCATTAAAAACGCGATTTGATTTGTTAAAACCAACAATAGAAAAGCCTGAAGTTGAACAAGAAATTAAAATTGAACAACAAAAAATTAACAACAAAGACTATTCTAAAAGTTTCGAAATTGGAGAAGCAGTTTTGGTTCGAGATTACAAAAATCCAAGTATTAAATGGAGAAGTGGAGTGGTTCATAAGAAGGTAGGAAAT
>NW_007535770.1:0-206 GCF_000475195.1 Diaphorina citri
ATGGAGGTACCCTCGATAAGTCACTATTCATGTATAATTATTTTGATATTACATTATCTTTGTCTCAATTTATTGTTTTAGTGACCTTTTTTTGCTGTTTCGCAGAACCACTAACGCGTAATACCCCGGTTGTCAGTTTTTTGTTGACTCAAATCCCGTTGCTCTTGAGAGGCGAACGAGAAAGGTCGTGGAATGGCCGGAATGTT
>NW_007535771.1:0-206 GCF_000475195.1 Diaphorina citri
CATGCACAACCCCGCGAAGCCCCCGGGAGCGCGCAGCGCGACCGTATACGCAACCCCACGTAGCGAACACGCGAAGCCGCCGGGGGGTGGAGGGGGGCGAAGCCCCCCTCCCGAGCACGAAGTGCGAGTAATAAAAATACGTTCGCACTGCGCGCTCCCTATTAGCTGCATAGGTAGTTATCAAACTAAAAACATAAACGAAACTC
>NW_007535772.1:0-206 GCF_000475195.1 Diaphorina citri
CAGGGCACCTGAGATTTTAGGGAAAATCAGTTAATTGTGCTACAGTCTGTTAAATAAGTTCTAGGTACTAATTTCGAACTTTCTTTGGACAAGGAAGAGTAAGTATTGTAATTTTTCGGTCACCATGTACCTAGCTCTCTGGAGACATCATGATAGACTCTTCAACATCTAATGCTATAATAACTAACCAATAGATTTACTAAATC
>NW_007535773.1:0-206 GCF_000475195.1 Diaphorina citri
TGCCTCTTGTTTATCAATTTTTTACCAAACACAGCTGGTTTTGTTTTCAAGGTGATTTTTTGACAGTGTTGCCATAACGTACGTGTTGCCAAATGACATAAGATCCATTCACACGATCCCATATTTACCAGTAGCGGATTACGAAATCCGCCATAATGCATTGGGATTGACTATACAAATAAAACGAAGGGGCAATATGACCCATG